>NW_021822865.1:55086-103056 GCF_901001165.1 Salmo trutta | reverse complement strand
ATAAATAGTAATCTCAAAGATTTATTAAAAGACTAAGTTAGGCAGCAGTGAGCCGACATCCCATTTAAAAATAAATCTATGTAGGCAATTACGTTACTTTAGCCTGCTCCTGTAATTATTTCAGCTGTGTGAAACAGTCCTTCCTGTTGGCTATTACGTTACTTTAGCCTGCTCCTGTAATTATTTCAGCTGTGTGAAACAGTCCTTCCTGTTGGCTATTACGTTACTTTAGCCTGCTCCTGTAATTATTTCAGCTGTGTGAAACAGTCCTTCCTGTTAGCTATTACGTTACTTTAGCCTGCTCCTGTAATTATTTCAGCTGTGTGAAACAGTCCTTCCTGTTGGCTATTACGTTACTTTAGCCTGCTCCTGTAATTATTTCAGCTGTGTGAAACAGTCCTTCCTGTTGGCTATTACGTTACTTTAGCCTGCTCCTGTAATTATTTCAGCTGTGTGAAACAGTCCTTCCTGTTGGCTATTACGTTACTTTAGCCTGCTCCTGTAATTATTTTAGCTGTGTGAAACAGTCCTTCCTGTTGGCTATTACGTTACTTTAGCCTGCTCCTGTAATTATTTCAGCTGTGTGAAACAGTCCTTCCTGTTGGCTATTACGTTACTTTAGCCTGCTCCTGTAATTATTTCAGCTGTGTGAAACAGTCCTTCCTGTTGGCTATTACGTTACTTTAGCCTGCTCCTGTAATTATTTTAGCTGTGTGAAACAGTCCTTCCTGTTAGCTATTACGTTACTTTAGCCTGCTCCTGTAATTATTTTAGCTGTGTGAAACAGTCCTTCCTGTTAGCTATTACGTTACTTTAGCCTGCTCCTGTAATTATTTCAGCTGTGTGAAACAGTCCTTCCTGTTGGCTATTACGTTACTTTAGCCTGCTCCTGTAATTATTTTTAGCTGTGTGAACAGTCCTTCCTGTTAGCTATTACGTTACTTTAGCCTGCTCCTGTAATTATTTCAGCTGTGTGAAACAGTCCTTCCTGTTGGCTATTACGTTACTTTAGCCTGCTCCTGTAATTATTTCAGCTGTGTGAAACAGTCCTTCCTGTTGGCTATTACGTTACTTTAGCCTGCTCCTGTAATTATTTCAGCTGTGTGAAACAGTCCTTCCTGTTGGCTATTACGTTACTTTAGCCTGCTCTGTAATTATTTTAGCTGTGTGAAACAGTCCTTCCTGTTGGCTATTACGTTACTTTAGCCTGCTCCTGTAATTATTTCAGCTGTGTGAAACAGTCCTTCCTGTTGGCTATTACGTTACTTTAGCCTGCTCCTGTAATTATTTTAGCTGTGTGAAACAGTCCTTCCTGTTAGCTATTGCGTTACTTTAGCCTGCTCCTGTAATTATTTCAGCTGTGTGAAACAGTCCTTCCTGTTGGCTATTACGTTACTTTAGCCTGCTCCTGTAATTATTTCAGCTGTGTGAAACAGTCCTTCCTGTTGGCTATTACGTTACTTTAGCCTGCTCCTGTAATTATTTTAGCTGTGTGAAACAGTCCTTCCTGTTAGCTATTACGTTACTTTAGCCTGCTCCTGTAATTATTTCAGCTGTGTGAAACAGTCCTTCCTGTTGGCTATTACGTTACTTTAGCCTGCTCCTGTAATTATTTCAGCTGTGTGAAACAGTTCTTCCTGTTAGCTATTGCGTTACTTTAGCCTGCTCCTGTAATTATTTCAGCTGTGTGAAACAGTCCTTCCTGTTGGCTATTACGTTACTTTAGCCTGCTCCTGTAATTATTTCAGCTGTGTGAAACAGTCCTTCCTGTTGGCTATTACGTTACTTTAGCCTGCTCCTGTAATTATTTCAGCTGTGTGAAACAGTCCTTCCTGTTGGCTATTACGTTACTTTAGCCTGCTCCTGTAATTATTTCAGCTGTGTGAAACAGTCCTTCCTGTTGGCTATTACGTTACTTTAGCCTGCTCCTGTAATTATTTCAGCTGTGTGAAACAGTCCTTCCTGTTGGCTATTACGTTACTTTAGCCTGCTCCTGTAATTATTTTAGCTCTGTGCCCCATCATGTGACGAGAGATGAGGTGGTGACACTCGTATTTAGAAACAGTTCAGTTATTTAACAATTTCATGTCGACATGCTTTGTATTCTTTCCATTTCACACAGGCCTGCAGTGGTGCATTCTGGTCATCCTAGTTGACATCCCCATTTCCCTGTAGTCCAGTTACTAAAGACACGCTTCTTCAAACACAGCCTGTCCTATAAAGCCATATCAACTGTAGGCTTAGGCTATATATTGTTTATTGAGAACATGTCTTTGTTTAATCACAATGGACCAGGAGTTGATTACAATGCAAAGACCGTCAATAACCTTGAGACAGTTGCATGCAGTGAGCTATTAAGCCATGGAACGATTGGCTAGTGAGTGGCCATGTCCTCATCACCTGTACAAATGGTTTATTTGTCAAAACCCAGCCCTTTTGTGCCGCTGCAGCTATTGTGCTCATTCAATGTGTTCTACACGTCAGCACCTGCGACAGCATAGCCAGAAACTACGAAGCATAAACTACTGACGTAATAAAACTACAAATGTGCTCTTCTGATCTTCTGAAATACAATTTATTACTTGTTTAATGGTTCTTTGTGATGATATATAACACAAGTGGTCTTGAGTGGTGTTTTGTGTTCATAAACCCAACCAAATGATTATTTTTACAATAGCATATATGAAATGTCTTTATTATTAGACAGAATGCATTGGCTCAGAGCGGGATTGCGAGTCGCAGCAGAGAAACACTAACTCTAAAATGTAGCTCCAGGTGAAATAAGGGCCATATGCATTTCAGATAAAATAACAAACCAACGTTCATCTCCCAGGACAAAGGATCTACCTATAGCAAGCTGGCTAAATGTCCATGAATGTGTGTTTCGACATGCACCCAAATGAATACGGTTGGTTCACAGCTGGTTGTGACCTTTCACCCTGCGGACCAAATCAACGCTCGCCAGTCACACACTCCACATACACTACAATACCGTTTGAGTTTGTGTAGACATTTGAAGTAAACGTGGATGATATTTAGACTGCTGTGTTTCCCCTCTTATGGTAGACTAGGTACACACACCGGGAAACAGACCCGATGTCTGTCCCCATGAGGACGGTCTCTTCCAGGCCCGCCAGCCCAGCCACCTGTCTATTGGTAATGAATGATAATACATTCACGTGGCCATATTTACCAACTGCCAAGACACTGGATTGTTTTGTGGTGAGTGGAGTGATCATAGGCTCTCATTTACATGTGTGTGGTGTGTGTGTGTGTGTGTGTGTGTGTGTGTGTGTGTGTGTGTATAGCCCTAGCTACCCACTAATCACACAGAGCAGAGCAGGCAACAGCAAGACCGTTCTCACATGTGCCGCGCTCTCTCTCTCTACTCTCTCTACTCTCTCTACTCTCTCTACTCTCTCTACTCTCTCTCTCTCTCTCTCTGCTCTCTCTCTCTGCTCTCTCTCTCTCTCTCTACTCTCTCTCTCTACTCTCTCTCTCTACTCTCTCTCTCTCTCTCTCTCTCTCTCTCTCTCTACTCTCTCTCTCTACTCTCTCTCTCTCTCTACTCTCTCTCTCTACTCTCTCTCTCTACTCTCTCTCTCTCTACTCTCTCTCTCTACTCTCTCTCTCTCTCTCTCTGCTCTCTCTCTCTCTACTCTCTCTACTCTCTCTCTCCGCTCTCTCTCTCTGTACTCTCTCTACTCTCTCTCTCCGCTCTCTCTCTCTGCTCTCTCTGCTCTCTCTCTGCTCTCTCTCTCTCTACTCTCTCTCTCCGCTCTCTCTCTCTGCTCTCTCTCTGCTCTCTCTCTGCTCTCTCTCTAATCTCTCTGCTCTCTCTCTTCTCTGCTCTCTCTCTGATCTCTCTGCTCTCTCTCTCTGCTCGCTCTCTATTTGCTCTCTCTCTGCTCTCAATTTGCTCTCTCTCTGCTCTCTCTCTGCTTTCTCTGCTCTCTCTCTCTGCTCTCTGCTCTCTCTGCTCTCTCTCTCTGCTCTCTCTCTGCGCTCTCTCTGCTCTCTTGCTCTCTCTCTCTCTGCTATCTCTCTCTCTCTCTGCTCTCTCTCTCTCTGTTCTCTCTCTCTCTGCTCTCTGCTCTCTGCTCTGTCTCTCTCTCTGCTCTCTCTCTGCTCTCTACTCTGCTCTCTGCTCTGCTCTCTGCTCTCTCTCTACTCTCAATTCAATTCAATTCAATTCAATTCAATTCGCTTTATTGGCATGACGTAACAATGTACATATTGCCAAAGCTTACTTTGGATATTTACAATATAAAAAATAAATAAAAATGAGAATCAAAAATTGTCAACGGGACAACAGTAACAACAATAACCAACGGTCAATATAACCATACATTCAACAATAACAATAATCATACAGTTGAGGACATGTGCAGGTTTATTGGTCTGTCAGACACTGTCCCTCAACTTATGGCAGGCAGCAATGTAGTGCGCTGCCAACCCACAGCTCTCTGCGTCCTCCCCCAACAGGATGGGTAGCCTATCCTCATCAGAGAGGTCTTTAAAACCTTGAATAAGGATTTCAAATTTGGGGAAATGACACTCTCTAATTGTTTTATATTTTTGACATTTTGTCAGGAAATGCAGCTCCGTCTCAGGTTCTGCTGTTGTGCAGTGGTTGCACAGCCTTTCCTCTACAGGGAGCCAGGTTTTCCTGTGTCTACCCTTCTCAATGGCAAGGCTGTGCTCACTGAGCCTGTACTTTGTCAAGGTTTTTCTAAGGTTTTGATCAGTAACCATGGTCAAATATTTAGCCATAGTGTACTGTCGATTTAGGGCCAGATAGCACTGCATTTTGCTTTGTGTTTGTGCTTGTGTTTCCCAATAAGCAATGTAGTTTTGTTTTGACTGTGTTGTAATTTGGTTTATTCTGATTGATTGGATGTTCTGGTCCTGAGGCTTCAGTGTGTTAGTAGAACAGGTTTGTGAACTCAGCCCCAGGACCAGCTGGATGAGGGGACTCTTTTCTTTGCTCAGCTCTTGGCATTGCAGGGCTTGGTAATGATATGAGAGGGGGTCACTGTATTTTAGATGTTTCCAAAACTTAATTGCTCTTTTTGAGTTTTTATTATTAGTGGATATTGGCCTAATTCTGCCCTGCATGCATTGTTTGTAGTTTTCCTCTGGACACGTAGGAGAATCTTACAGAACTCTGCATGTAGGGTTTCAATGGGGTGTTTGTCCCATTTGATGAAATCTTGTTTTGCAAGTGGACCCCACACCTCGCTGCCATAAAGTGCAATTGGTTCAATGACATATTCAATTAGTTTTAGCCAAATTTTAATAGGTATTTCAATTTGAATTTGCTTTTTAATGGCGTAGAATGCCCTGCGTGCTTTCTCTCTCAGTTCATTCACTGCCTCATTAAGGTGTCCAGTTGAGTTTATTTTTAAACCTAAGTAATTGTAGTGTGTACAGTACTCTATATATTTTGTACCAATTGAGAACTTTGGTCTAATTCCCTGAGATCTGGATCTTCTCTGGAAAATCATTATTTTAGTCTTTTTGGGGTTTACTGCCAGGGCCCAGGTCTGGCAGTACTGCTCTAGCAGGTCCAGGCTCTGCTGTAGGCCAGGTGCTGTGGGTGACAGCAGGCATAGGTCATCTGCGAAGAGTAGGCATTTAACTTCTGAATTGTGGAGACTAACACCAGGGGCTGAGGATTTTTCTAGAATAGTGGCCACTCTCTCTCTCTGCTCTCTCTCTAATCTCTCTGCTCTCTCTCTGCTCTCTCTCTAATCTCTCTGCTCTCTCTTCTCTGCTCCCTCTCTGCTCTCTCTGCTCTCTCTCTCTGCTCGCTCTCTCTTTGCTCTCTCTGCTCTCAATTTGCTCTCTCTCTGCTCTCTCTCTGCTCTCTCTCTGCTCTCTCTGCTCTCTCTCTCTGTTCTCTGCTCTCTCTGCTCTCTCTCTGCTCTCTCTGCTCTCTCTCTCTCTCTCTGCTCTCTGCTCTCTGCTCTGTCTCTCTCTCTGCTCTCTCTCTGCTCTCTCTCTCTGCTCTCTACTCTGCTCTCTGCTCTGCTCTCTGCTCTCTCTGTTCTCTCTGCTCTCTCTTTCTGCTCTCTATTTCTGCTCTCTCTCTCTGCTCTCTGCTCTCTGCTCTCTCTGCTCTCTCTGCTCTCTCTGCTCTCTCTGCTCTCTGCTCTCTGCTCTCTCTGCTCTCTCTCTCTGCTCTATCTCTGCTCTCTCTCTGCTCTCTCTTCTCTCTGTTCTCTCTCTTCTCTCTGCTCTCTCTCTGCTCTCGCTTTCTGCTCTCTCTCTGTTCTCTCTGCTCTCTCTGCTCTTGCTCTCTGCTCTCTGCTCTCTCTCTCTCTGCTCTCTCTCTGCTCTCACTCTCTGCTCTCTGCTCTCTCTCTCTGTTCTCTCTCTCTCTCTCTCTCTCTGCTCTCTGCTCTGTCTCTCTCTCTGCTCTCTCTCTGCTCTCTCTCTCTGCTCTCTACTCTGCTCTCTGCTCTGCTCTCTGCTCTCTCTGTTCTCTCTGCTCTCTCTTTCTGCTCTCTATCTCTGCTCTCTCTCTCTCTGCTCTCTGCTCTCTCTCTCTGCTCTCTCTGCTCTCTGCTCTCTGCTCTCTCTGCTCTCTCTCTCTGCTCTCTCTCTGCTCTCTCTCTCTGCTCTCTCTCTTCTCTCTGATCTCTCTCTTCTCTCTGCTCTCTCTGCTCTCTCTGCACTCTCTCTCTGCTCTCTCTCTGCTCTCTCTCACTGCTCTCTCTCTGCTCTCTCTCTGCTCTCTCTTCTCTCTGTTCTCTCTCTTCTCTCTGCTCTCTCTCTGCTCTCTCTCTGCTCTCTCTCTGCTCTCTCTCTCTGCTCTCTCTCTCTGCTCTCTCTCTTCTCTCTGCTCTCTCTGCTCTCTCTGCACTCTCTCTCTGCTCTCTCTCTGCTCTCTCTCTCTGCTCTCTCTCTGCTCTCTCTCTGCTCTCTCTTCTCTCTGTTCTCTCTCTTCTCTCTGCTCTCTCTCTGCTCTCTCTCTGCTCTCTGCTCTCTCTCTCTGTTCTCTCTCTCTTTGCTCTCTCTCTCTCTGCTCTCTCTCTGCTCTCTCTCTCTGCTCTCTCTCTGCTCTCTCTCTCTGCTCTCTCTCTTCTCTCTGTTCTCTCTCTTCTCTCTGCTCTCTCTCTCTGCTCTCTCTGCTCTCTCTGCTCTTGCTCTCCGCTCTCTGCTCTCTCTCTGTTCTCTCTCTCTTTGCTCTCTCTCTCTCTGCTCTCGCTCTTCTTTCGCTCATCCCTCACATTCATCACAAAGCACCATTAAGTGGGCACTCAATAGCCCACTCGGAGTTAACTCACGCAAACGAGGGAAACGAGGGACACGGAAAGAAAGAATGGATGCGGATGAGGCTCTGTTGAGTTTCCTCCCTCTTAAACACACTGTATGGGCAAGGAAATGGCCCTCTTCCTTTCCTCCCCACCTCCTCCCCTTCTACCCCCAGCCCCACATCAGGAGTGTTCTACAGTACCCACCGCTCCTCCTACCCCAGAGATCTTCCATAGACATGGTGCTCCGTGCTCAATCACCAGGAGAGAAAACACAGACAGGATCCATCCCACTGATGATCTCAACACAGGAGCTTAGGGCTGTCCACTCAGACAAACCCCTGGGGGGCTACACACACACAGATGCACTAAAGACATAATGCGTCTTTGACCTCATTGTTATCATCTCTGGCCCAGTGGTGTGGAACGGTGGAGGGGAGATGAGGAGAGGAGAGGAGTAGAGAAGACAGGAGGAGAGGAGGGGAGGTGGAGAGGTGGATGGGAGGAGAGGTGGAGAGGAGAGGAGAGGAGAGGAGAGGAGAGGAGAGGAGAGGAGAGGAGAGGAGAGGAGAGGAGAGGAGAGGAGAGGAGAAGACAGGAGGAGAGGAGGGGAGGTGGAGAGGTGGATGGGAGGAGAGGTGGAGGGGAGAGGAGATGGGAAAGGATGAGAGGTGGAGAGAGGAGAGATGGAGAGGGGAGAAGAGGAGATGAGAGAAGTGGAGAGGAGGAGCGGGCAGGTGGAGGGGAGGTGGAGGGGGAGGAGGGGAGCAGAGGGGAGGGGTGATGAGAGAGGAGGAGGGGGGAGGGGAGCAGAGGGGAGGGGTGGAGGGGTGATGAGAGAGGAGGAGAGAGGAGGGGAGCAGAGGGGAAAGGTGGAGGGGAGAACTGATGAGAGAGGAGAACTTTGAGAGGAGAACTTTAAGCCAGGATGGATTGACAAGCATATTATTCATGTTAGCTCTCCGTGTACTGTTAAGGGACAGTCGTGCTGCTCTGTTCTGGGTCAATTATAATTTTCCTAAATTCCTCTTTGTAGCACCTGACCACATGACTGGACAGTAGTCCAGGTGTGACAAAACTAGTACCTGTCTTGTTAATAGTGTTGTTAAGAAGGCAGAGCAACACTTTATTATGGACAGACTTCTCCCCCTCTTAGCTGTCACGGATTCCCCTTGTACTGTTGGTCCTTCCGTGCACCAGTTCTGGAGGTCTACGTCACCGGCCTCTAGGCGTCACTGAACTGTCTCATTACGCACACCTGGTTCCCATTCCCCTGGTTAGTAATTGTATATATGTGCCCTCTTTTCATCATTGTCTTGTCGGTTATTGTCCCATGTCCGTTGGTCTTGTGAATACCTGTGCTTTGCTGTTTCGGCTTTCGTGCTGCTTGTTTTGTGTACTCGTTATTACGGGTCTCGTCCCATATATTGTTGTGTACTCATTACGGGTCTGGTCCTGTGTATTGTTGTGTACTCATTACGGGTCTGGTCCTGTGTATTGTTGTGTACTCGTTACTACGGGTCTCGTCCCATATATTGTTGTGTACTCATTACGGGTCTGGTCCTGTGTATTGTTGTGTACTCATTACGGGTCTGGTCCTGTGTATTGTTGTGTACTCATTACGGGTCTGGTCCTGTGTATTGTTGTGTACTCATTACGGGTCTGGTCCTGTGTATTGTTGTGTACTCATTACGGGTCTGGTCCTGTGTATTGTTGTGTACTCATTACGGGTCTGGTCCTGTGTATTGTTGTGTACTCATTACGGGTCTGGTCCTGTGTATTGTTGTGTACTCATTACGGGTCTCGTCCCATATATTGTTGTGTACTCATTACGGGTCTGGTCCTGTGTATTGTTGTGTACTCGTTATTACGGGTCTGGTCCTGTGTATTGTTGTGTACTCATTACGGGTCTGGTCCTGTGTATTGTTGTGTACTCATTACGGGTCTGGTCCTGTGTATTGTTGTGTACTCATTACGGGTCTGGTCCTGTGTATTGTTGTGTACTCATTACGGGTCTGGTCCTGTGTATTGTTGTGTACTCATTACGGGTCTGGTCCTGTGTATTGTTGTGTACTCATTACGGGTCTGGTCCTGTGTATTGTTGTGTACTCATTACGGGTCTCGTCCCATATATTGTTGTGTACTCATTACGGGTCTGGTCCTGTGTATTGTTGTGTACTCGTTACTACGGGTCTGGTCCTGTGTATTGTTGTGTACTCATTACGGGTCTGGTCCTGTGTATTGTTGTGTACTCGTTATTACGGCTCTCGTCCCATATATTTATTAGAGGTTTAACCTCGCTCTTTTGTTTGGGTTACATCCCTGTGTTTGTATACGTGTTTGTTTTGGGCTTCGTCCCCGTGCCTTTTCATGGCATGTTGTATATTTTGGGTGGAGTATTAAACCCCCCCCATTACGAATTCCGGCGCCTGTTTATTCAACGTGACATTAGCTACTGTTGTAACAATATGTTTTGACCATGACAGTTTACAATCCAGGGTTACTGCAAGCAGTTTAGTCTCCTCAACTTGCTCAATTTCGATTTAGTTGAGGTTTAGGGCTTAGTGAATGATTTGTCCCAAATAAAAGGCTTTTAGTTTTTGAAATATTTAGGACTAAATGATTTGTTGCCACCCACTCTGAAACTGACCGCAGCTCTTTAAGTGTTGCAGTGTTTTCCCTTGCTGTGGTAGCTGACATGTATAGTGTTGAGTCATCAGCATACTGTACATAGACACACTGACTTTAATCAAATATGTTTTTCCAGCAGCAAATTATGATCAATAATGTTAAAATCTACACTGAAGTCTAACAAAACAGCTCCCACAATATTTGTATTATCCATTTCTCTCAGCCAATCATCAGTGATTTGTGTAACTGCTGTACATGCAGAATGCCCTTCCCTATAAGCATGCTGAAAGTCTGTTGTTCATTAAAACCTCTACAGGATCGGTGGGTCCCCCGCGGGACGGTTTCAATCTGTTTACTATGAAATAAATGGCATTGTATCTGGTCAAACACAGTTTTTTCCAAAAGTTTACTAAGGGTTGGTAACAGGCTGATTGATTGGCTGTTTGAGCCAGTAAAGGGGGCTTTAATATTCTTGGGTAGTGTAATGAATACGATGGGACAGAGAGCTGGCTTCAAGCGCAGGGCGAAGCAGGTGTTTATTGTACAGGACCACAGGGGGAGACAGGTAGCTGGGTACAGGGGCAGAAAGTCATACACAGGGACTCCAAAAAGGTAACAGTACAGGCAGGGAAAGGCTAATAACGTAGTCCAGGAGATCAGGCAAGAGGTTGGTGACAGTACAGGCAGGGAAAGGCTAATAACGTAGTCCAGGAGATCAGGCAAGAGGTTGGTGACAGTACAGGCAGGGAAAGGCTAATAACGTAGTCCAGGAGATCAGGCAAGAGGTTGGTGACAGTACAGGCAGGGAAAGGCTAATAACGTAGTCCAGGAGATCAGGCAAGAGGTTGGTGACAGGAAATCTGATAGGAAGAAGTGCAGGCAGGGAACAGGCAAAAAGGTGTCGTTAGTGAGTATGGCCAAAAACTAGGAAACACGGGACGACTCATATGGACATAAACAGAGCTCTGAATAGAACATGTATCAAAACAAACAATACATCACAATGATGGGGGCAAAGAACTGAACTAAATAGTGTGTGATAATGACATACAGGTGTGTGAACAGGTGATCAGAATTCAGGTGATTGGGATCTGGAGTGAGCTGCGTTCAGAGAGTGAGCTGCGTTCAGAGGATCTAGGTGTTTGAGAGGGAGCTGGAAGCAGATGTTACATGTAGAGGAATGACTTTTGCTTCCCTCCAGGCCTGAGGGCATACACTTTCCTGTAGGCCTAGATCAGGGATGGGCAACTGGCGGCCCTCCTTTTGTAGGCCCACAGACCAATTTCATGTATTAAAAAAAAAAAACTTACTGTTGAGAGTTAGAATAGTAGGATACACCAGGTGCAATTTCAAAATGTGGTTGTGCATCAACAGTTTTCCTCTTGTTATGTTAGTCACTGACAGTCACTCAATTAGCCATGTCAGCTAACAGTTTTAGATTGGTAACTTAGTCTAGCAGCAAGCTATCTAAACCTGTAGTCAGCATGGTGGAATTACCGACCGGGGTGGTGCCCATTGATCATCACTTATCATATTAAAAACTGCTAACATTTGCCTCCACCCTACAGCAAAATGTGTAGAATTGTAGGAAATTAGTTATGAATTTGCAAAATCTTCTCTCTGCCCCATGGCAAAATGTGTAGAATTGTAGGAAATGAGTTATGAATTTGCTAAATCTTCTCTCTGCCCCATGGCAAAATGTGTAGAATTGTAGGAAATTAGTTATGAATTTGCTAAATCTTCTCTCTGCCCCATGGCAAAATGTGTAGAATTGTAGGAAATGAGTTATGAATTTGCTAAATCTTCTCTCTGCCCCATGGCAAAATGTGTAGAATTGTAGGAAATGAGTTATGAATTTGCTAAATCTTCTCTCTGCCCCATGGCAAAATGTGTAGAATTGTAGGAAATGAGTTATGAATTTGCTAAATCTTCTCTCTGCCCCATGGCAAAATGTGTAGAATTGTAGGAAATTAGTTATGAATTTGCAAAATCTTCTCTCTGCCCCATGGCAAAATGTGTAGAATTGTAGGAAATGAGTTATGAATTTGCTAAATCTTCTCTCTGCCCCATGGCAAAATGTGTAGAATTGCAGCCAAATTGCTTTAAAATGGCAACTTGTTCTCTACGCACCATTTTTCATCCAAGTTGTCAGGTGACTTGTAATTGTTAGACAACAATTCATTTTTCACCTCTTCCACACTCACTCATGGAATTCAAAGTTACAATGATTGTCTTTCATAATTTGGTCAGTTATGCATGGATGTGTAGGTTCAGAATTTGTTGTTGGCATGTCATGCCTAAGTTTGCTAATCTTCCCAATAAAAACATTATTTAAGTACTTGGGTTTTGTGATAAATGAGCCATCTGATTCAATGAAGGATGGAGTCGAGTTTTCCTTTTTTGCCCAAGATTTCCTTTAAGGTGATCCAAAGCTTTTTACTATCATTCTTTATATAATTTATCTTTGTTTCATAGTACAGATTCTAATTATTTTTGTTCAGTTTAGTCACATGATTCCTCAATTTACGGTATTAACGGCTGTGCAGCCAGACTTACTTGCCATTCCTTTTACTTCATTTCTCTCAACCATAAAATTGTTAAATTCCTCACCAATCCACAGGGATTTAACAGTTTTTACAGTCATTGTCTTAATGGGTGCATGGTTACTACAGTAGTAACTGGAATAAACCATTTTATAAATGTGTCAAGTGTAACATCATTTTGCTCCTCATTACACACCACAGACCAACACATATTCTTTAAGTCTTCAACATAGGAATCACTTCAAAACTTATACACTATAAGGCCTTTGGAACTTTGGTTTTCCTAGACAAGGCTACTATATTATGATCTCTACATCTAATTGTAACATGGGTCGTCTAAAGGAGACCAAGGCACAGCGTGTATAGTGCTCATTCTTTTCTTTCATGAAAAACACTTCAACAAAACAACAAACGACCGACAACAGTTCCGTAAGGTACACTTGACAAAACAGAAAACAACTACCCACACGAAGAAAAACAGGCTGCCTAAGTATGGCTTCCAATCAGAGACAACGATAGACAGCTGCCTCTGATTGGAAACCATACCTGGCCAAAACATAGAAATCTAGAAAACCCCACATAGAAACAGAAAACCAAAACCACCCAAAACACCCACCTGTCACGCCCTGACCACTCTACTATGGAAAATGACCTCTTACAAGGATCAGGACGTGACACTAATGGATTGGGATACTGCTTTAGAGCAAATTTCTGCAGCATTAGTAAAGATGTGATCTTTGATTTCATTCCTATGCTGTTTGTAAATACCCTGGTAGGTTGACTGATAACCTGAACCATGTTGCAGCTTGAAGCTTCCTTTTGAGTGGACAGCTTGATTAAAACCAGTCAATATTTAGGTCACCCAGAAAATATACCTCTCTGTATCTGCCTTACCAAGCAAAAAGGCAGTAACTGCTCATAGTGTGCAACTGAGAAAAATTGCTTTTATTTACTTTGGTTTCACAGTAACTTTATGAAGTTACTGCTGACATGACCCTCATTTTCTCCAAAAGAGAATACAATAGAGGCGGGATACTTGTCCACATGATTAAGCATGAATTTAATGTAGAAAAAATTACATTGCTCATTTGGTCAAAAATTAGTTAGTTACTGCCTTTTTGCTTGGTAGGGCAGCGTGGATGTCACATACGTCATCAAACATTTCATACATATTATCCAGATACTGACTGTTAGCACTTGGTGGTCTATAGCAGCTTCCCACCAGAATGGGCTTTAGGTGAGGCAGATGAACCTGTAACCATATTACTTCAACAGTATTTAACATGAGATCCTCTCTAATCATCACAGGAATATGGTTCTGAATATCAACAGCAACACCTCCCTGTATTGTATCATCCAAGGTATTATCTAAGTTTGATTCAGAGATAGTCATTATATGAATGTTATCTGTTACTAGTGAAGTATCAATTTCAGGAATCTTGTTATTAGGCTATATATGTTAATGTAGGCTATTTTTTGCATTTTTCTGGCATTCTTGATTGTTTTTATTGCTTTACTGGAAGGTTTATCAGAGGTAGATAGGACAGTGATATTTATGTTTGAGTTGATAGTGTAGGGTGAACTGCACACAGTGGACTTCCTACTAGGGCAAACCACCTCAGTGCTAACAGTGTAACTCTGGTTCGTAGGCTCATGATTACTGCATACAATAGCTGTAGGATAGACAGGGGCATTCAGGGCAGTTAAAAGGACATAAATTAGGTTACTTACATTATGACTGCCAACGCAGGGGAAGGGAGAGGAGAGAGGTGGAAGGGAGAGGAGGGGAGAGAGGAGGAAAGGAGATATATGGGAGAGGTGGAGGGGAGAGGAGAGGGGAGAGGAGAGGGGAGAGGAGAGGGGAGTGTTGATTTACTGGAATCTGCATCTCTCTCCCTTGTGTCCTTGTTCCTCTAGTGGATGTGTATACCCGAGAGAGAGCTGAAGAAGAGGGAGGTGAGAGAAGAGGAGATGCAGGAAGGTGTGTGTGTGTGTGTGTGTGTGTGTGTGTGTGTGTGTGTGTGTGTGTGTGTGTGTGTGTGTGTGTGTGTGTGTGTGTGTGTGTGTGTGTGTGTGTGTGTGTGTGTGTGTGTGTGTGTGTGTTAAAAGGAACTGATACAGGTGCAGATAGAACTCCATCACATTAGAAGGAAGGAGGCCATGAATACTGGCCCATCCAATCAGGCTGTCTTTAAATAAAAAATGTATTCATTAACTTGGTTATATTGCCTCCTGACTAATGACAACAGTTGAAAATGCAGTAGGAGGTTCCTGGGATCTAATTGGTTAGATCGTAATCAGATTGCTAAATCAGAAACTCATAGCCTACAGTCGAGAAGCGCGTTTATTGTCATCAATCTTGCCCTGGAGGCAGCACTAAGCTATTTCCTTTTAGATGGTCCAGCTTTAAAATAACAATTGTCTATAGTAAAGATTCATGAAAACCAAAATGTGCTTTTTGGTCTTAATTCAAGGTTAGGGTTAGGCATTAGGGTTAGCAGTGTGGTTAGGGTTTGGGTTAGGTTTAAATTCAGATGTTATTATTTTAGTGACCACTCTACAGAGCTGCCTCCAGGGCAAGATCCATGACAATAAATGTCAAGCTGCTCGGGAAGCCCACAATTTGCGCACAACACGGGCTGGAAATATGAAATACCAGAGTGACGAGTTGCGGCTGTCATTGAGAGGCATCTAAATTATCCCTAGGCCTATCGCAACATTTCAAAGCTTAATTGCCGGATAAACACAAGAGTCACGTGTATTATGAATGATCCTTTCAAATTATTTAAGTGTGAAGTCTATTGTAGTTTATTTTGCTTGTGAAGTGTAGTTTATTTTTCTTGGCTACACAAACTCCTTTCTCCGGTCCAACGCTATGTCACGCCCACGGACATGAGTCTGGATCTGAGAACCTACCTGACGAGTTCTCCATCACGAACACCGTTCTGATTGGTCCCAGAAACCAATGGGTTGGGCCAGAGCCAGAACACATGTGGGTAAAGTGGCATTTTGAACATTGGTCATTGGCTTTGATACTTCAATTGGTTAGAGATGATCCAATCGCTGATTACTTTGTTTTGTACAACACCCCTCGTTTTGGCAGTCTCAGACTGAAGTATGTAGCGAACACAGAGCAGTGGAAGAATTATTTTAAATCGTCAGGCAATAGTTTATTCCCATTAGTAGGCTACACCAGGACTAACCTCTTGACGCTAGCGGAGAGCATCGACCATGTCCCTGGTGAGTGCACATATTCACTGTCTTTCTCATTGGGTGAGTCAGTGCTACTGGAACGTTTAGGACAATCATTTCCTCCGGTCTAGATGGACATCATATTGCGTAATATGCATCTCTCTTTTTCATAGGTCTAGATTAGATGGCTGTGTTCAAGACTAGGACGTTTTTATTGCTCTTTGTCAGTCTCAGCAGAATAGGCCTACCCATTTTTTATAGTATGCCTATTATTAAAGATTCTGATAATATCTCCAGACATGTAAAGTGTCATAGAATTACATGAAATGTGTTTATAAAAGGCTTTTTTTCCCCCCCCTGGATCCCCCAAATATCCTCTAGTGTAGGAAATGTAAAACTTGTAGTGTATTTGAGGTGTAAAAAGGCTTCTCAGATCTCAATCTTGTTTTCTGCTATGAGTCATGAATATTAGAACGAGCATGGAAAAAGGGTATTTTCATTACTCAGACCCCAGGTGTTGGAATTCCTTCCAAGCCAACCTAAAACTACAGGACCTGGTGTTGGAATTCCTTCCAAGCCAACCTAAAACTACAGGACCTGGTGTTGGAATTCCTTCCAAGCCAACCTAAAACTACAGGACCTGGTGTTGGAATTCCTTCCAAGCCAACCTAAAACTACAGGACCTGGTGTTGGAATTCCTTCCAAGCCAACCTAAAACTACAGGACCTGGTGTTGGAATTCCTTCCAAGCCAACCTAAAACTACAGGACCTGGTGTTGGAATTCCTTCCAAGCCAACCTAAAACTACAGGACCTGGTGTTGGAATTCCTTCCAAGCCAACCTAAAACTACAGGACCTGGTGTTGGAATTCCTTCCAAGCCAACCTAAAACTACAGGACCTGGTGTTGGAATTCCTTCCAAGCCAACCTAAAACTACAGGACCTGGTGTCCCTGGATGAGTTCAAAGGACAAATACATGAACAGGTTGTTGAGACATGTAGTTGTTTCTATTTGTCACCCGATGTCACTAGTTTGTTCCTTTATGTTGGGAAGCATGTTGTTTTACTGATTTGTTTTAGTATTTCACACACACACACACACACACACACTGTTGTTAGTGTCTTCTGTCTGTGTTTGTGCTGTTGTCAGTGTCTTCTGCCTGTGTCTGTGCTGTTGTCAGTGTCTTCTGCCTGTGTCTGTGCTGTTGTCAGTGTCTTCTGTCTGTTCCGTCTGTTTTGTCTTACATGGTTACATTCGTTTTACTTTTCCCCAACTGCTATGACTGATTGGTGGTTTGAAGTTCAGTGGTTGTGAGGTCTAATCCCACATGTGGCAGATATCTTTATTTTCTCAAATCATTTATTTACAATATTCATTCCACTCTGAAAAGTGAAAGCATACCTGTGAGAGGGGTCGCCCTGGTAGTAGTTGTAGGTTTTTGTACAGTACCCAATACCAATCTGTGAGTTAATTTGACCATGGGGGAAAAGAGCTACTGCTTAAATACTGCAATGCAGGTTGGATTGAATTGAGCCCTTAATCTTCATTTAAGGTGATGAGTGCACCTGTCTTCCCAACAAAATACCACAATAAATGCGAGTCCACATTTCAAAAGGTTTTATTTGCACACGACGGAGGATTTGAATTTACACAGCAAGTGGCAATAGATATCTGGAACTTGGTGCCTTATCATTGTGAGCTAACTGTCCAGAGACATACTTGCCAGTGGACTTTCTGGTAAGTATGCTTTAGTGAGAAAGTGTTGGGATCAGGTACAACTACATTTATCCACCCCCAAAAGGAGCATTTATGAGCAATCCCCCCCACCACCCACAACTTCTCACCTGACTACATTATTTGAACATTTTGAAGGGGGGTTGGGCAAAGGCTGAAATTGGGGTTGAGAGGTTTTAAGTAACGGTTTATAGAAATGAAGATATGTCTGTGGAGACATGCCGAGACCCCCTAAAGGTGAAATGAAAGACTATGGAAGACCTCAGCACACAATGAAGTTGTAGCAGCATGAATCAGACAACGGAGTTGTAGCAGCATGAATCAGACAACGGAGTTGTAGCAGCATGAATCAGACAACGGAGTTGTAGCAGCATGAATCAGACAACGGAGTTGTAGCAGCATGAATCAGACAACGGAGTTGTAGCAGCATGAATCAGACAACGGAGTTGTAGCAGCATGAATCAGACAACGGAGTTGTAGCAGCATGAATCAGACAACGGAGTTGTAGCAGCATGAATCAGACAACGGAGTTGTAGCAGCATGAATCAGACAACGGAGTTGTATGTATGGGTTTATTAATATGCTCCACCTGTCAGTAAGTTTTCTGTCTTTCCATGGCTTGCTATCCTCCAACCTGCCACTGACCTACTGTACCTCATCCCCTGCTTCTTCTCTTCATTGCTCCTCTCTTTCGCTGTAATTCTGTATTTCCCTCTTTACTTTCCAATCTTCTTTCATCCATCGGTGTCCCTACTTCCAGTGTCCCTGATCATAATTATCTCTGTGAAAAGATTCAAGTTAGGAAATGTAAACTGGTTTTCTTTGGCAAGCAGAATGATAAAGTAAAATGAGATGAGTTTTATTGTTTAATGTAAAAGTCTTGAAACAGAAGCCCCATAATGATCTGACACTGGGAAATCTACTTTATAATGACTAAAACCAAATCAGAACTTCGTTGAAATAATAATGGGCCTACATTCATACAGTATCTTGACTGTCCAGCTCGCTGATAATCACTGAAATGAAAGCTAGACAGTCAGGGACCATAGAAAATTCTAAAAACGATGGATAGAGGACAAATTTTAGCACATTTTCAGTGTTGAAGGTGGAATGCATCCCCCGGTGCAAAATGAGTTTGACACCCTTGATGTGGTGTGTCAGAGTGAGCTCAGACCTAGATTCAACTAGTATTTGTAATCTTTCAAATACTTAAACTGTGCGTGATTTAAGCTTGTCTGTCGTAATGCCCCCCCCCCCCACACACCCACACCTAGCAGTCCAGGCAAATTCAATCAAAGTAATTGAATGAAAACAGATATGTTTGGACTCAGGTCTGAGGTGAGCATTAACGCTGGCGTACTGATGGCTCTTTCTCAGTCTGGCAGGGTTCTGTATTATTGATCAGCAGGAAATGCGAGACTCTCTCCTCCATTCTGTCTGTAAAGGACACAGCAGACACACACGAGCACACAGTCACGCACATGCACACATACATGCATGCCTGCACCAGCCTTACATAGTCAAGGGATATATCCGCCACTTCAAATACCTTGATATGCAGTGCTTGACTTGGACTGAAATGGGTGCCGGTACTGTTTACATTTAGGTGCAGGAGCTCCACAATACTTTTGAACTTATATTCTACAAGAGGAACATGAGCTCAAGCAGTAGATAATGTGAGGTGCTGGTAGTCAGTGTCAGTGAGCTCCTGCCCAAGTCAAACACTGTTGATATTTTTCGCTTGAGAAATCTGTTCTGTTTGATACTTATGAAACGGAGGTGGATAGGTAAATGTCTCCAGATTGAACTGGAGACGTCCCTCCTTCCCTCCCCTCCTCTCCTACTAAGCATCGGAGGGTATGTCTTCTCATAACTCTGAGGTAAGAGAGAGAGGGGGGGCTGAAGAGAAAAGGAGAGGGAGGGAAAAGACAGACCTTGAGAGGGACCCCAAGGTTTAGTTCTGGCACGTTGCAGATAAATGGGATGCTATAAGTAGATTTATAATAGAACCTGATGGTGAAAGACTTAAAGGCTGTATTCTTGTGGTCGTTTATAGATATTGAACGCAAAAGGTAAAGAAAATGGAGATTATCTCTCTTTCTCCCCTCAGTGTTTGACATTTACATGTCAATATTCTCCTATAACAAAATTCTCAGTCTGACATAAGCCAGAAATAGTAGGCCTATTTCCAGTCCTGTAAAAATACTTTTAAGTACTTTAAAATACTTGTACTTTTACTTCACTACATTCCTGAAGAAAATAAGGTACTTTTTACTCTATACATTTTCCCTGATACGCAAAAGTACTCGTTACATTTTGAATGCTCAGCAGGACAGGAAAATGGTCCAATTTATGCATTTATCAAGAAAACATCCATGGTCATCACTACTGCCTCTGATCTGGTAGACTCACTAAACACACATGCTTCATTTGTAAATTAATGTCTGAGTGTTGGAGTGTACCCCTGGCTATCTGTAAATTATGTCTGAGTGTTGGAGTGTGCCCCTGGCTATCTGTAAATTATGTCTGAGTGTTGGAGTGTGCCCCTGGCTATCTGTAAATGATGTTGGAGTGTGCCCCTGGCTATCTGTAAATGATGTTGGAGTGTGCCCCTGGCTATCTGTAAATTATGTCTGAGTGTTGGAGTGTGCCCCTGGCTATCTGTAAATGATGTTGGAGTGTGCCCCTGGCTATCCGTCAGTAAACAGAAAATAGTGCCGTCTGGTTTGCTTAATATAAGCAATTTGATATTATTTATACTTTTACTTTTGATTCCACTGCTGTTCAGATTCATATTTTTTTCTCTTTTATTGTATATTTAAAACCAAATACTTTTACTCAAGTAACATTTTACTGGGTGACTCACTTTTACTTGAGTCATTTTCTATTAAGGTATCTATACTCAAGCATGACAATATGACACTTTTTCCACCCCTGCCTATTTCTGTTCAACATTCATGGAGAGAAACAGTAGGCGCTAAGGCAATATGAAGGAGAAGAGGTGAGCCTGTAAAACCACAAAGCCTTGCTGCTCGTCGTCATTCTGCCTTGTTCTGTTCTGGTGCCTCCATTTCACTGTGACTTGTGAGGAGTGTGGCATGCTGTGTGATGCTATAATTAGAGAGAGAGAGAGAGAGAGAGAAAGACCAAACTCCTGGATACATTGTCTTTGCCTCTCTCCTCTCTCATCATCATCCTCCTCCTCCTCCTCGTTTCCCCTCTCCTCTCTCATCATCCTCCTCCTCCTCCTCGTTTCCCCTCTCCTCCTTGTTCTTGTCATGTCTTGCCCTCTCTCTTCACCTCGCCTGTTCTATTTCTGTCCTTTTTTGTCTCACTTCTCTTTCTCATTCTTTATTTTTGTCTCTCACAAAGTAAAATGTAAACGTTTGAGTATCTGTGGTAAAATGGTGGCTAAGTAGTTTTGCTAACAAGTCATTAAATCTAAGAATGAGACGTGCGCGCGCGCACACACACGCAACGCTTTCACCTCCTTATGCCTTGCTCTGTCTGTTTGTGTGGTCATTCCTAGCATCACTCTGCTGGCTACATCCTAGGCACTGCAGTTCAGATTCCACTGCGGTTCAGATTCCACTGCGGTTCAGATTCCACTGCGGTTCAGATTCCACTGCGGTTCAGATTCCACTGCGGTTCAGATTCCACTGCGGTTCAGATTCCACTGCGGTTCAGGTTCCACTGCGGTTTAGATTCCACTGCTGCTGTTTTCTATCTTTTTTATTGCTTGTCTGTTCATGTCTCTGTTAGTTAATTGGCCACTGGTATCATGGTTGCTTGGCAGGAAGACACACCGCTTGTTGTCATTGTCTGGTATGTGGCGTGTCCACCTGTCAGACAGACCTTCACTAGCCTGGTCCCAGATCTGTTTGTGCTGCTGTCATTGTTTGGCATGATACCAAATGACAAGGGGTAGGCATGATAACACAAACAGGCTGGCACCCAAGCTAGACCCATGCTAGTCTGGAGTGATAGCTGTTCCACTGCCACCCATTCTGTTTGACATAACACAAACCGACGGATATGCCTCTCTCTGTTCTAATGATATCCTGTGGAGCACTGCCATTAATATCATGCTCCCTCCCTCCCAGACAATAAAGGTATTAATGTGTGTGTGGGCAGCAAGCGCAGGCTGCAGCTCATATCTATGAATGATTCAAGGCATTCTGCTTTTAATTTGCGCATTTATTTCCGTTAGTGTTGATCAAAAAGCGCTCCGGCACAAACAAAGCTGTCAGGCAGATAGGTCGGACAGCAATATAATGCCGCTCCTCTGGAATGGCATCTCCAACCAATACACAAGCAACTGTTGATAACAAAATGACTTGTCGCACATTTCAAGGGGAGGGTTTGGTTCATTAAGGGTTGGGAAAAGTCAGGGAGACCGAAATAGAACACACACACAGTACCAACTGGGCACACACTGGTTGAATCAATGTTATTTCAATGAAATTAAGTTGAACCAATGTGATGTAGACGTTGACGTTGAATAGACTTCTGTGCCCAGTGGGTCCACTTATCCCCTCCTCTCCCACCTGGCTTTGTGTCTGTCTATATAATCATCAGTTATGCTGTCACATTCCTGTCACCCAACTAGCTACCCTTATATACAACAAGGCTCTGACATGCTCATTGTTGAATAATGTGTCACAGCATTTTCTCCAACCCCGTTACAGGAGATTACTAGAGGAGCAAACTGAATAGAGGACAATAGTCAGTCATCTTGAGATGTACTGCTGCCTGGAGTGGCTGGAAATTCTTACTCTGACAGCTGATGTTTTCTCCTTTTTTCAGATGATTCATACAGACGGCAGGATACTCATCTAGCCAATTATATGCACCTTATGTCAGGACACTCAGCAGTGCTCTGCAGTATTGGGGACCTCATTTCAACAGACCTCATTTGAACAGACCTCATCTCAACCTGTGCATTTTAGATTTAATGTAAGCAGTAGCCTACTGCTGAAACAAGCTTATAACCCAGAAAGGTGTGTCTGTGCGCTCTCCAGGATCAGCGTCTCATTGTGTGTGTGTGCCAGCGTAGCAGGGCCGTGATGCTGTAGGGGATTCTGGTCCCACACTGACGCAACCATCCCATCATCGTTACGGCCACCGCCGTTACCTGGATACCTGTCGGTATGTAGGCTACCTACGTATATCCTGCCTGCACCCCATCAGATCCCTTTATTTCCTCCTAATGATATCCGCCTTAGTTCCTCATCCCACTCTGGCAGGAAGAGGAGCCTGACCCAAAGCTCTTCTCGACATCATCATCCATACCGACCACTTATCACAGGCATTTTGCTGATTTTGTACATTACGATTAGCTCCACGATATTGTCTGTCTGTCTGTCGACCCATTGTCTGTCTATGTACCAGACAGTGTAATAGATCTGTGTACACAGTACAGTATCGCTTCTCAGACTCCCTACTAAACACTACCACTAGCGGTTCTGGGGGAGGGGGGCAGTGTCCCCGTGACAACAATTTTGGACCCCCTTGTGGCCCCCCTAAATGTGGAGTATGAAATAATTTTTACATAGCAAAAATTAGTTATCGTTCTTTTTTTACATCTGTTATTAGACAGTGGCAACTGATGACTATGAACATGGTATTTTGTCTGCTAATGCCGGCAATGCAGTGAAGAAAACGATATGACCACAATAACGTCTAATGTAACTGGCCCCTCTAACAGTACAACTGGCCCCAGCTTGGCCCCCCCAGTTGAAATGGTCTAGAACCGCCACTGAACACTATGGGGGTTGTTTTCCTCAGTGGACTGGCAGGTCTATCGCTGACTATTTGTCAATTCGTCTGTCCTAAAAACGCTCGTCCCCTTCGACCACTGTGTTTTAAAGTGATTACCCAGTCAGCTCACTGGTCTCATTTCTCTGACTGGTCCATCACATGGTGTCTTCACATGACTGTCACTCACGTTGGAGCAGAGTTCAGGCCACATCTCAATAAAAATCAAGTGTCATGAATGATACATTCACTATATACTGTAATCTCACCACATTCCTCACAGACTTGTCTTTGTCTATAGGTCCCTGAAGAAAGACACACGTTTCACCTTCCTCCACAACATCTTTACCACCCATTGATCAATAGCACAGTTAGCCTACAGACAAGGCAACTAGCCAACCATAACACTAGGGACATAATATAAAACCCAGAATGGTTTAGTGGCAGCTGAGCAATAACTGTCAACACCAAGGCAGCGGTAGCAGGGAATAATGGAACACGGCTGGTCGCCGAGGGAGATGAGTTACAGTTGAGGAAAACAAACAAACAAAACATTAAGAACGCCTCTTTCCATGACAGACCGACCAGGTGAAAGCAATGATCCCTTATTGATGGCACTTGCTAAATCCACTTCAATCATTGTGGATGAAAGGGAGGAGACAGGTTAAAGGAGGATTTTTAAGCCTTGAGAACACTGAGACATGGATTGTATAAGTGTGCCATTCAGAGGGTGAATGGCACACTTAAGTGCCTTTGAACGGGGTATGGTAGTAGGTGCCATTCAAGAACTGCAATGCTGCTGGGTTTTTCAAGCTCAACAGTTCCCTGTGTGTATCACCACCCAAAGAACATCCTGTCAACTTGACACAACTGTGGGAAGCATTGGAGTCAACTTGGACCAGCATCCCTGTGGAATGCTTTCAACACCATGTAGAGTCTATGCTGATGAATTGAGGCTGTTCTGAGGACAAAAGGGGGTGCAACTCAATATTAGGGAGGTGTTCCTACTGTTTTGTTAGGGCTCCTGAGTGGCGTAGTGGTCTGAGGCATTGCATCTCAGTGCAGGAGGCGTCACTACAGTCCTTTGTTCGAATCCAAGCTGTATCACATCCGGCCTTGATTGGGAGTCCTATAGGGCGGCGCCCAGCGTCGTCTGAGGTAGGCCGTCATTGTAAATAAGAATTTGTTCTTAACGGACTTGCCTAGTTAAATAATTTATCTTGCATGTTATTCTACAGTCGTGTTGGGGTTTTAATGACTGTGACATTGGCTGTGTCCCTAACAATGATGTATACAAAAACTATGTTTTAAGTTCAATATTTCCTTTTCGTCTGAACACGAAAAGGAAAAAGCTAATTTGACCTATGCTCTAACAAGGCTTTTCAGCATCAGCAGCTCGACTACTGCTAGAATCCTGTAGCTTTATTGATCTACTGCACTTCAACAATGTCACGCCTACTCTCGGTCCCTCTCTCCAGCGCTCGACGTCGCCGGTCTACTAACCACCGGCCCTGGCAACAATCATTATGCACACCTGCACCCCATCATTATGCCCACCTGGTCATCATTATCTCCTCAATTCCTCCTTTATTTAGCCCTCAGTAGACAGCAGTCACTAGGTAGAATTGCTTCTCATGTTCTGTTCGTCTGCATTGATTCTTTATTAAACTGATCTTCTGCACTGGCTTCCTGGCATATTAAATTACAGACATACTCACATTGGATTGGTTGATTTTTGGATTCAAACCTTCTCTCAAACCACCTAATACTCTTAGTGTAGGATTACCCCATTAATGTACTTGGTAATGTGAAAATGTTTTTTCATGTTTGAACCCTAATCAAATTAAATTGTATTTGTCACATGCGCCGAATACAACAGGTAGACCTTACCGTGAAATGCTGAATACAACAGGTGTAGTAGACCTTACCGTGAAATGCTGAATGCAACAGGTGTAGTAGACCTTACCGTGAAATGCTGAATGCAACAGGTGTAGTAGACCTTACCGTGAAATGCTGAATGCAACAGGTGTAGTAGACCTTACCGTGAAATGCTGAATGCAACAGGTGTAGTAGACCTTACCGTGAAATGCTGAATGCAACAGGTGTAGTAGACCTTACCGTGAAATGCTGAATGCAACAGGTGTAGTAGACCTTACCGTGAAATGCTGAATGCAACAGGTGTAGTAGACCTTACCGTGAAATGCTCACTTACAAGCCCTTAACAAACAATGTAGTTTTAAGAAAAATAAGTGTTAAGTAAAAAAAATGTAAAGTAACAAATAGTTAAAGAGCAGCAGTAAAATAACAGTAGTGAGGCTTTAAATACAACCCATCCAATGTGAGTACGTCTGTTGAAGTGCAGTCGATCAATAAAGCTAATGGAATGTACTGTAATATGGGATGATGCAGACTTCAGCCCATGTGTTATTGTCAGAGTTAGTCTAATGTAGTGAACAGTGTTACAAGTTAATGTAGCAGCCTGTATAACAGTAGTTTTACTAGTCATATGTATGGGATACACTGTCCAACAAAATGCTGACTTGCAGGTTTCTTCTGGACAATGCAAAAACAATAAGAAATAATAAAAGATAACAATACCAACATAAAGTCAATGGCTCAGTACAATATAATAAACATTTTAGCATAAGTATAATACAGGACGGCACAATTTATAGTCCAATATTTACACATGTTTTGGCGAAGGGGGGATTGGGGGGCTAGTGTTTTTAAATTGTGCAGTATTTAGCCATCCTAATAAGAGTCTGGTAGCAGCTGTTGTGGTGTGTGTGTGTGTGTGTGTGTGTGTGTTTGTGGATTCACAGACACAGCGATCAGCTTGTTGGGGGTGAACTGGGAGCACACTGCTCTAGCGATGGGACAGAGGAGACGGCTTCGTCCTCAGCCCTATACTACAAATCAGGTTTTACGGAGTCAGTGAGGTAACTTTGGTCATCTCAGGATTTACCGATACCATGAAAGTGCCTCACCTTTTAGCCAGGTACATTTCTGTGTGAGTGAGAATTATTATGAAAACAAAAATGTGCTCCCCTTTGGTTCTCCAGGAACAGGATTAAGAAACCCTATTCTATCTATACTAATCACATTCCCCACCTCACCTCTCCCTGGCTACCGTATGAACACACTGACTATCGTGTACCTGTTAGCTTTCTTTGTCGACCACAAGCATCTAGGTTCGGTATGAGATCATTGCTTGGTTTTGAAAAAGTTTCAGTGTTGCAGGTAACTATGGTGACAGTCTATCATAGAGATGGGCAACTCTAGACCTCGGAAATGCAATTAGTTTAATCAGGTGAGTTAGCTGCCGCTGGGGAAACACTGTGACACCAATCAGGCCCCCTGAGTGCTGGAGTACCATGATCAGGATAACCAGATTGACATGGAATCAACAGACTCAACGCAATATGCTGCTTGGTCTGATACAGGACTCACCTGGAGTTACCCTCTTTTAGCTTTTCTCAACCCTAATCTAGAGCATCTCATTCTAATAATTAGCTGGCTGATAAGCTACAGGAGGGTAACTTTCCAGGACATCTGAACCTCCAGCTAGTCCCCCCCCCCCCCTTTACTCTTGTAACCTAGTTTGTCCCTCTACTATAGCTGTCTTTGGTGATTGGACTGAGAGGGATGTAACCTCTGTCCCTCTACTATAGCTGTCTTTGGTGATTGGACTGAGAGGGATTTTAACACAGACGGCTTGCAGCTACCACATTTAACAATGTGTGATTAATTTACCATTACGTCATCATCTACGATAAAGTGAATAATCTTTGTTTCATATTCTTGTTTGTGTTAAGGAAGTGAATAGTAGTGATGACTGTATTACACAGTGGTGGAAAAAGTACCTTAATACCTTAATAGAAAATGACTCAAGTGAAAGTCACCCAGTAAAATACTACTGGAGTAAATATTTGGGTTTTAAATATACTTAAGGATAGAAAGTAAATGTAATTGCTAAAATATACTTAAGTATCAAAAGTAAAAGTACAAATCATTTCAAATTCCTTATATTAAGCAAACCAGGTGGCAGCATTTTGTATTTTATTTATTTTATTTACGGAAAGTCACTCAGACATAATTGTCACGTCTGCTCCTGCTCCTCCCCTCCGGTGTACAACATCGCCAGAGTACTAACCAGTGGTCCACTGTCAGCAGGCAGGCAGACTGTCATCGCAGTGAGACCCCTGTGTTCCACCCTGGGGATCGCGTCTGGCTCTACCAGGAACCTCCCACTCCGCCTGCCCTACGAGAAACTGAGCCCCCGGTTTGTGGGGTCGTTCAAGGTTCTCAGGAGGGTCAATAGGTGACATACAGCAGTGACTGGGTTTGAACCTGTATCTCACCCTCTTTTCATGTCTCCCTTCTCAGGCCGGTGGTTCCTGGTCCCCTAGCTGATGCTGTCCCCCACGGCACACCTCCACCCCCCCCCGGACATTGAGGTATGCTGTCAGATCCCTACTGGACTCCCGACGTCGTGGGGGTTGGCTCCAGTACCTGGTGGACTGGGAGGGGTATGGTCCAGAGGAGCAGTGTTGGGTTCCGGTGGAGGACATTCTGGACCCTAACATCATTCGTGATTTCCACCTTCGCCGCCTGGACCGACCCGCTCCTCATCCTCGGTGTAGTCCCCTGGTCGGGTTCGTCCTGCGGCTATTTTCAGGTCTCTGCAGAGATGTTCGATCCGGTTCAAGTCTGGGATCTGGCTGGGCCACTCAAGGACATTCAGAGACTTGTCCTGAAGCCACTCCTGTGTTGTCTTGGCTGTGTGCTTAGGGTCGTTGTCCTGTTGGAAGGTGAACCTTCACCCCAGTCTGAGATCCTGAGCGTTCTGGAGCAGGTTTTCATCAAGGATCTCTTTACTTTTCTCCGTTCATCTTTGCCTCAATCGTGACAAGTCTCCCAGTCCCTGCCGCTGAAAAACATCCCCTCTCTCTATCTCTTTCTCTTCAACAGTAATGGAGCTGTTTTCTTCACACACAAAATTAGAGTTAATTTCTTGAGATGAGTCAGTTTTCGTGGGTCTCTGACATTCTCACAGACGAGCTGACAGCTTGTAAGAAAGAGAGAGACGAGAGAGGGAGAGAGAAGGCGATAGAGAGATACAGTACCAGTCAAAAGTTTGGACAAACTTACTCATTCAAGGGTTTTTCTTTATTTTTACTATTTTCTACATTGTAGAATAATAGTGACGACATCAAAACTATGAAATAACACATTTGGAATCATGTAGTAACCAAAAAAGTGTTAAACAAATCAAAATATATTTTATATCTGAGATTCTACAATGTAGCCACCCTTTGCCTTGATGACAACTTTGTACACTCTTGGCATTCTCTCAACCAGCATTTCAATTAACAGGTGTGCCTTGTTAAAAGTACATTTGTGGAATTTCTTTCCTTAATGCGTTTGAGCCAATCAGTTGTGTTGTGACAAGGTAAGGGTTGTATACAGAGGATAGCCCTATTTGGTACTTTGAAAGTTCTTCAAGTGCAGTCGCAAAAACCATCAAGCGCTATGATGAAACTGGCTCTCATGAGGACCGCCACAGGAATGGAAGACCTAGAGTTACCTCTGCTGCAGAGGATAAGTTAGAGTTACCAGCCTCAGAAATTGCAGCCCAAATAAATGCTTCAGAGTTCAAGTAACAGTAATCTTGGTTTCATCAGACCAGAGAATCTTGTTTCTCATGGTCTGAGAGTCAGAATCTCTCTAGGAGAGGTGGGTGTAGAAGTCAGGCGCAGGAGAGGAGTAAATACGGAGAAGGCGTATTTAATAACAGTTCATCAAAACACCACAAGCACAGACTAAACAGCAGTTCACAAAACTCATCTTGAACAGAGTCTAGGGAAAAAACAACTGTGTAAAACAATGAACTAAAATAAACGCCACCAAAACCCAAAGACAGGGAAAACGCAAACAAACCCGCACGAAACAGAATGGGTAGGGCGAGAATAAATACAAACTAAACTAGACACAGGTGAACAATCAAAACAGACATGACTAAATGAAAAGGAAAAAAGGATCGGTGGCAGCTAGTAGACCGGCGACGATGACGACCGCCGTGCGCCGCCCGAACAAGGAGAGGAGCCACCTTCGGTGGAAGTCGTGACAAGGTGCCTTTTGGCAAACTCCAAGTGGGCTGTCATGTGCCTTTTACTGAGGAGTGGCTTCCGCCTGGTCAATCTACCATAAAGGCCTGATTGGTGGAGTGCTGCAGAGATGGTTGTCCTTCTGGAAGTTTCACCCATCTTCACAGAATAATTCTAGAGCTCTGTCAGAGTGACCATCAGGTTCTTGGTCACCTCCTTGACTAAGGCCCTTCTCCCCTGATTGCTCAGTTTGGATGGGCGGCCAACTCTAAGAAGAGTCTTGGTGGTTCCAAACTTCTTCCATTTAAGAATGATGGTGGCCACTGTGTTCTTGTTGATCGTCAATGCTGCAGACATTTTTGGTACTCTTTCCCAGATCTGTGCCTCAACACAATCCTGTCTCGGAGCTCTACAGACAATTCCTTTGACCTCATGACTTGGTTTTTGCTCTGACATGCACTGTCAACTGTGGGACCTTATATAGACAGGAGTGTGCCTTTCCAAATCATGTCCAACCAATTGAATTTACCACAGGTGGACTCCAATGAAATTGTAGAAACATCTCAATCTTTATCAATGGTAACAAGATGAACCTGAGCTCAATTTCAAGTCTCATAGCAAAGGGTCTGAACATTTATATCAATTAAATAGTACCCGCAAAATACCAGTCTCAACGTCAACAGTGAAGAGGCGACTCCGGGATGCTGGCCTTCTAGGCTGAGTTCTGTGGTGGTTAATTTCTGTATTACCAAATGAGGAGAAACAAACTTCACACACCAGTCAGAGTTATACTTAAACTACATCTTTAATAATAAGAGCTTTGCAATAGCATTGACTTTCAACGATTCCCTATTTCTAATGAACCGTTGAGTGACAACACAAAAGGTCAAAGATCTTTTATAGCCAAGATACACCCCTCTCAACCTACATGATGAACAACGGATATTATTATTATTTTATTATTTACATCATTTAGCAGACGCTCTTATCCAGAGCGACTTACAGTAGTGAATGCATACATTTCATACAATGTTTAATTTTTTTTCTGTGCTGGCCCCCCGTGGGAATCGAACCCACAACCCTGGTGTTGCAAACACCATGCTCTACCAACTGAGCTACAGGGAAGGCTAAGGATACATAGAATGGTCACAAGGTTAAGATTTGTATGAAAGGTATCTATAATACATAGCAGACAGCAACTGCTGTGTCAACAGTTTTCATTGTACAGACCAGTGTCTGGCCCTCCTACTCCAAACTGGAACCGTCTCTTCCTGGTATGGTATAGAACAAAACACCAACTCATCCAATGGCATAACTCAATTGTCAACTCTAGATACTCCCATCTCAAGTAAAACCCCTTCTTGACCCCACTCCTGGACAAGCTCACTGAGGGGAGTGAGTCTCTAGGTCATATACTATCCCAGGATAAGTGCAACATCAGAGAGGACATACAATGCTTCCATACACTGCCATACACCTCCCCCCAATGCCAAAGGAGGGAGTGACTTGCACACAGAAATTGTGGAGACAAGTAATTGGTTCCCCATTAATCACGCCATCCCTTCACATGGTTTAAGAATAGGTAAAGACACATTCACATATGAAGCCAATGTTCCATCCTGTCCTCTTCCCTTTCTGATATTCTGCATAGCACCAGAGACATGTAAAAGACAAGTCTGACCTCTCCCCTCTCTGGGCCCCAAGAGTGTACAAATAAACTTTGATTTGATTTGACTGAGCCCCAGCTGAGGGAAGAAGTACAACTGCCAACACCAGAGTCCAAAGGGATACATTCTGATTCATCCGCCACAGTTCCTCTGTCCAGTGTCTGTGTTCCTTTGCCCATCTTAATCTTTTCTTTTTATTGGCCAGTCTGAGATGGCTTTTTCAATGCAACTCTGCCTAGAAGGCCAGCATCCCGGAGTCGCCTCTTCACTGTTGACATTGAGACTGGTGTTTTGCGGGTACTATTTAATGAAGCTGCCAGTTGAGGACTTGTGAGGCGTCTGTTTTCAAACTAGACACTCTAATGTACTTGCCCTCTTTCTCAGTTGTGCACCGGGGCCTCCCACTCCTCTTTCTATTCTGGTTAGAGCCAGTTTGCGCTGTTCTGTGAAGGGAGTAGTACACAGCGTTGTACGAGATCTTCAGGTTCTGGGCAATTTCGCGCATGGAATAGCCTTCATTTCTCAGAAGAAGAGGAATAGACTGAGTTTCAGAAGAAAGTTATTTGTTTCTGGCCATTTTGAGCCTGTAATCAAACCCACAAATGCTGATGCTCCAGATACTCAACTAGTCTAAGGAAGGCCAGTTTAATTGCTTCTTTAATCAGAACAACAGTTTTCAGCTGTGCAAACATAATTGCAAAAGGGTTTTCTAATGATCAATTAGTCTTTTCAAATGATAAACTTGGATTAGCTAACACAACGTGCCATTGGAACACAGGAGTGATGGTTGCTGATAATGGGCCTCTGTAAGCCTATGTAGATATTCCATTACAAATCAGCCGTTTCCAGCTACAATAGTCATTTACAACATTAACAATGTCTACGCTGTATTTCTGATCAATTTGATGTTATTTTAATGAACAAAAAATTCTTTTTTTTTCAAAAACAAGGAAATGACTAAGTGACCCCAAACTTTTGAACGATAGTGTATGTAAATATATGAGAAAGAGAGAGCGCAAAGCCTGAGAGTCTGAGAAAATTGGGAGAGAAAAGGTGTGAGGGTGTAGATAAGGTAAAGTCAGTGAAGGGGAGAGAGAGAGAGAGAGAAGGATAGAAAGAACCAGAGTGTGAGAAGAAAGAGACAGCCCAGTGGTCACACACTGTTTGAATCAATGTTATTTCCATGTCATTTCAATGAAATTTAAGTTGAACCAAAGTAGAATTGACGTCTGTGCCCAGTGGGAGGATTCGGAGGATAGAAAAAGCATTATATATATATATATATATATATATATATATATATATATATAAATAAAGTAGAGGGAAGATCTGATGAGGTGTCAGATCTGGGTGTGTGATTTGGATAAAACCATCAGCAGGTGTGAATGCAATCAGTGAAGGTTGGCGCTCAGCCCCACAATATGGCGTGTTGATCTGTCGAACTCTCTCTTTCTCTCACCTATCTGTCTGTCATTCTCTATCGCTCTTGCTCTCTCTCTTCATCCTCCCCTCTAAATAAATAAACAGATACATCTAGGTTGTATTTACAATGTTATTAGTGCTCCACTTATTGCTCTTTTCTCATGGCAACGGGCCACAAATCTTGCTGTTCTGATTGCACACTAGTATATTTCGCCTAACAGATATGGGAGTTTATCAATGTTTGATTTGTTTCCAAATTCTCAGTGGGTTTGTGTGATCTGAGACAGCCTCTCTCTCGCTGTCCCTCTCTCTCTCTCTCTGCATATTTCTCTCTTCATCTCTCTCTGTAATGTGTAAATGTAAATTGTACTTGTTTGTAATGTCTTTTTAAGTCTGTGTTGGACCCCAGGAAGATTAGCTGACGTTATGGCGTAAACTAATGGGGATCCGAATGCAAATTCAAATGAAATTATTTAATGGTTCCTCCTATCTATCGTTTCCTGTTTGTTACCATCCTTAACACTCCAAACCTGTCAATCTCATGTCTGTAACTCCCATGACCCTGAGATGGTTATCAGCCATGCAGCTAAAGTGGTTGTGGTGGGTGGTGCAGTAACTGGGTCGTGCAGTAACTATGGTAACTGCACACTACAAGACGAGTGACAGAAAATGGAGTCTGTAGACTTAAGAAATTACCTCACTTGACCCTGGAGATCATGTGGCTTCTGTCACTCTGTGGCCAGACAAGCTGGTAGCTAGTCTGTGGGTCTGGATAGTCTACCTACTAGGCATCCTCTTCTCTCCTGGGCACCAGGGTTAGTGTAATTAATGGGGCTTGATGGAGAGAAGGAGGGGCGTGAGCTGTTGGTAATCTATCCCAAGGAGAGAAAGTATTTGGGGAATGTGCCCCATGGATGTTCTCCTGAATCATGATACAGAGGGTCTCTATTTAACCCTGAGTTAGAGCTAAAGGAATAGATGCCCCATGCGCCTCTCCTCCCTCTCATCTCCCTCCTCCTCCTCCATCTCTCTTTTGGAGATGGCATGATGAGGAGAGGAAGCCTCTGTGTTTCTCATTCTCCCAGTCCTAACCCTTCCACAACCTTGGTTCTAGGATTGCGGACGGACGGACGGACGGGCGCAGCCGGACGGGCGCTGATGTTTAGGCCAAGGTATGAATAGTTTTTTGTGTGCTCCAGGACAACGGTGTCTAGATGGAATTTGTATTCCCGGCGGACAAATTCCATCTAGACACCGTTGTCCTAGAGCACACAAAAAACTATACATACCTTGGCCTAAACATCAGCGCCGCTGTGAACAATCTGAGAGACAAGGCAAGAAGGGCATTCTATGCCATCAAAAGGAACATAAAATTCAACATACCAATTAGGATCTGGCTAAAAATACTTGAATCAGGTCTGGGGTCTGCTCACCAACCAAGATTTCACAAAATGGGACAAACACCAAATTGAGAGACTGCATGCAGAATTCTGCAAAAATATCCTCCGTGTACAACGTAAAACACCAAATAATGCATGCAGAGCTGAATTAGGCCGATACCCACTAATTATCAAAATCCAGAAAACAGCTGTTAAGTTCTACAACCACCTAAAAGGAAGCGATTCCCAAACCTTCCATAACAAAGCCATCACCTACAGAGAGATGAACCTGGAGAAGAGTCCCCTAAGCAAGCTGGTCCTGGGGCTCTGTTCACAAACACAAACAGAGCCCCAGGACAGCAACAAAATTAGACCCAACCAAATCATGAGAAAACTAAAAGATAATTACTTGACACATTGGAAAGAATTAGCATTCTAGTTTGCTATGTTTTTTTTGTTATTTGGCCCTAAACAGAGAGTACACAGTGGCAGAATACCTGACCACTGTGACTGAACCAAAATTAAGGAAAGCTTTGTACATAGCCTGTCTTTATGCTCACTGAGTTTGTCTAAGTGCAACACTGCCCACAAAATGAGTGGAAACTGAGCTGCACTTCCTTTTATTTATTTTTATTTATTTCACCTTTATTTAACCAGGTGGCCAGTTGAGAACAAGTCCTTTATTTAACCAGGTGGCCAGTTGAGAACAAGTCCTTTATTTAACCAGGTGGCCAGTTGAGAACAAGTCCTTTATTTAACCAGGTGGCCAGTTGAGAACAAGTCCTTTATTTAACCAGGTGGCCAGTTGAGAACAAGTCCTTTATTTAACCAGGTGGCCAGTTGAGAACAAGTCCTTTATTTAACCAGGTGGCCAGTTGAGAACAAGTCCTTTACAGGCCAGTTGAGAACAAGTCCTTTATTTAACCAGGTGGCCAGTTGAGAACAAGTCCTTTATTTAACCAGGTAGGCCAGTTGAGAACAAGTCCTTTATTTAACCAGGTGGCCAGTTGAGAACAAGTCCTTTATTTAACCAGGTGGCCAGTTGAGAACAAGTCCTTTATTTAACCAGGTAGGCCAGTTGAGAACAAGTCCTTTATTTAACCAGGTGGCTAGTTGAGAACAAGTCCTTTATTTAACCAGGTAGGCCAGTTGAGAACAAGTCCTTTATTTAACCAGGTGGCTAGTTGAGAACAAGTCCTTTATTTAACCAGGTGGCCAGTTGAGAACAAGTCCTTTATTTAACCAGGTGGCCAGTTGAGAACAAGTCCTTTATTTAACCAGGTGGCCAGTTGAGAACAAGTCCTTTATTTAACCAGGTAGGCTAGTTGAGAACAAGTCCTTTATTTAACCAGGTAGGCAAGTTGAGAACAAGTTCTCATTTACAATTGCGACCTGGCCAAGATAAAGCAAAGCAGTTCGACAACATACAAAAACACAGAGTTACACATGGAGTAAAACAACATACAATCAATGATGCAGTAGACAAAAATAAGACTATATACAATGTGAGCAAATGATGTGAGATAAGGGAGGTAAAGGCAAAAAAAATGCCATGGTGGCAAAGTAAATAAAGTATAGCAAGAAAAACACTGGAATGGTAGATTTGTAGTTTGAAGAAAGTTAAAAGTTAAAATATAAATAATATGGTGCAAAGGAGCAAAATAAATAAAATAAAATACAGTAGGGGAAGAGGTAGTTGTTTGGGTTAAATTATAGATGGGCTATGTACAGGTGCAGTGATCTGTGAGCTGCTCTGACAGCTGGTGCTTAAAGCTAGTGAGGGAGATAAGTGTTTCCAGTTTCAGAGATTTTTGTAATTCGTTCCAGTCATTGGCAGCAGAGAACTGGAAGGAGAGGCGGCCAAAGGAGGAATTGGCTTTGGGGGTGACCAGAGAGATATACCTGCTGGAGCGCGTGCTACAGGTGGGTGCTGCTATGGTGACCAGTGAGCGGAGATAAGGGGGGACTTTACCTAGCAGGGTCTTGTAGATGACCTGGAGCCAGTGGGTTTGGCGACGATTATGAAGTGAAGGCCAGCCAACGAGAGCATACAGGTCGCAGTGGTGGGTTGTATATGGGGCTTTGGTGACAAAACGGATGGCACTGTGATAGACTGCATCCAGCTTGTTGAGTAGGGTATTGGAGGCTATTTTGTAAATGACATCGCCGAAGTCGAGGATTGGTAGGATGGTCAGTTTTACGAGGGTATGTTTGGCAGCATGAGTGAAGGATGCTTTGTTGCGAAATAGGAAGCCAATTCTAGATTTCACTTTGGATTGGAGATGATTGATGTGAGTCTGGAAGGAGAGTTTACAGTCTAACCAGACACCTAGGTATTTGTAGTTGTCCACAAATTCTAAGTTAGAACCGTCCAGAGAAGTTATGCTGGATGGGCGGGCAGGTGCAGGCAGCGATCGGTTGAAGAGCATGCATTTAGTTTTACTTGTGTTTAGGAGCAGTTGGAGACCACGGAAGGAGAGTTGAATGGCATTGAAGCTCGTCTGGAGGGTTGTTAACACAGTGTCCAAAGAAGGGCCAGAAGTATACAGAATGGTGTCGTCTGCGTAGAGGTGGATCAGAGATTCACCAGCAGCAAGAGCGACATCATTTATGTATACAGAGAAAAGAGTTGGCCCAAGAATTGAACCCTGTGGTACCCCCATAGAGACTGCCAGAGGTCCAGACAGTAGGCCCTCCGATTTGACACACTGAACTCTGTCAGAGAAGTAGTTGGTGAACCAGGCGACGCAATCGTTTGAGAAACCAAGGCTACTAAGTCCTAACCTCCTGCCCAATGTATGACCTAATTAGAGACACATATTTCCCTCAGATTACACAGATCCACAAAGAATTAGAAAACAAACCCGATTATGATAAACTCCCATATCTACTGGGTGAAATACCACAGTGTGCCATCACTGCAGCAAGATTTGTGACCTGTTGCCACAAGAAACGGTCAACCAGTGAAGAACAAACACTGTTGTAAATACAACCTATGTTTATTTATTTTCCCTTTTGTACTTTAACCATTTGCACATCGTTACAACACTGTATATATACATAATATGACATTTGTAATGTCTTTATTCTTTTGGAACTTCTGTGAGTGTAATGTTTACTGTTTATATGTATTGTTTATTTCAGTTATGTATATTATCTACTTCACTTGTTTTGGCAATGTTAACATATGTTTCCCATGCTAATAAAGCCCCTTGAATTAGAGCGAGAGAATAAATAAATTCCTATTCACATCTTTGAAGAGAAATGAGCTGTAAAGACTAGCTGACTCTGGGGATGGAGTGATACATAGCGTGGGCCAAAACCAACAGCACCAGAGAGCCAGTGTGTACAGCAGCACAGTACGTGGCCTGGCCACATCAAAAGTGGATTATATTTCTGATGTAAACATCTCTGCTCATTTTCATAAAAGTGTGGAGGATCTAGAGCAAGACTAATGCCTGAGCTGTCATTAGAGAGCTGAGCTCAGAAGCAAGAGAGGTGGAGGGGAGACAGGTGGAGGGATGTGGATGGAGAGGGAGAAGGTGAGGGGTTTGGGGAGGGAGGGAGATGGTGGATGGAGAGGAAGAAGGTAAGGGGGTGGAGGGAGACAGGTGGAGGGATGTTGATGAGAGGAAGAAGGTGAGGGGGTTGGGGAGGGAGATGGTGGAGGGGGAGACAGGTGCCAAGGAGGGGGATGTTGTAGGTAACATGCATAAACTAATGAACGAAAGCGCACACACACACACACAACGACAACATGGTCTACGATCCACTTAGTATACATTCCTATGTTTCTACATACTGTTGAATTCCTCTGTAGAGTTACAGTGCAGTGACAGGCTCCTCACTCACCCCTCTGTCACGTTCTACACCACACTCTTTCTCTAAAATAGGGTTGTATCCTGCATGGAATTCACCAAGAAAACCTGGATCTTGAGAGCAACACACAAATACAAGTGTTTTAATCTACTATAATTCCTGATGCTTTCATTTTTTCACTTCCTGAAACCTCACTTTCCAGATACTTTGGGTTGTTAGGTTGTCGGTACAACATAAATAACAAACACAGTTCAATAATAGTCGCTTTTAGGGACTTTTATATAAGGACATGCAAAACCAGCTGCTCTGCTGCTCGGTGCCAACTTCTGAAAGATCCCAACCTGGCTTAGCATTCGCTATAATCAATCCGACAGACAGTAAATGGGATATAAAATACACTGAGCCCCGATGAAGAAAATACGATCTTAACTGCTGTACACTATAAATCGTTGCAGTTCTTCCTGCTTCATTTCCTGTCTCAGCCTTGAACACTGTCTTGTGTTATTCATTGTCTTTCAGAATGATGTGGGTCTTTTAGCATTCTGTAATCAGATAAAGCTTTTACTAGTGCCCTGGAGAACCACATTCCCTTTCTTCCAAATATGGAATCTATCTCAAATACGTGTTTTTTTTTTTTTAATACTATAATTGTAATGTAAATGAATCTAAATGCACTCATTTTTTACCACACAATAGTCACTATTGTTTTCATAGTGTGCACATACTGTAGGCCTGAACTAGAACACATAATAATGCAGACAGAATAATGTGTAAATGTCTCTGCAGTGCAGTCACCATAAAACCTGTGCAACATCTTTGTGGTCAAATACAATTTATGTTTGGCAGTAATATCATGCTTTTCACTGGGGAACGACTGTATTCTGGGTGTGCTTAGAATAGAACAGTACAACTCTATGCACTGAGAGACGGAATAAGGAAACAGATGAGATACAGTATGATAGTGTTTTATTGTGCACACTGCACAACTGTAACCTTCAAGGCTAGACGGAGTGATTCAGAGCGAAGATGGATTCGGACACGGATAATAAGACTGCTTTCACCTTGATAATGTGAGAGCATTATTTGATACATACGGAATGAAGGGCAGAGTGTCTTTTTTCAATCCATTTGCCATCTGCTACAAACCGATCACAACTTGGACTGGTGCATGGATATTGTACAAGCCTACACATTCTCCTTTTTATATATTGTGGACACTCTATAGCCACTGTATGCCAATCATATAGCATATCTGTCTTTATCAACAACAAAAAACACAATACAACACGTATTTGTATTTTTACATAGGCTACAGTATTACATTAAAACGTTCATCATTACCATCATCATCATGACCACCATCAACATTATCACCTCCATTATCATCACCGCCATCAAGACCATCAGCATGACCGTCATCACCACCACCATTATCATCACTATCATCATTACCTTCATCACCACCATCACTACCACCTTCATCACCACCATCACACCTTCATCACCACCATCACCACTATCACACCATCATCATTATCACCCCCCTATCATCACCACCATCATTACATCATCACCACAATCACCACCACCATCATTATCACCACCATCATTATCACCACCACCACCATCAATACCATCACCACCATCATTATCACCACCATCAATACCATCACCACCATCATTATCACCACCATCAATACCATCACCACCATCATTATCACCCCACCATCACTACCCTCATCATCACCACCATGACTACCACCATCAATACCACCATCACCACCATTACCATCATCACTATCACCACCATCACCACCATAATTATCACCACCATCATTATCACCAATACCATCACCACCACCATCATTACCATCACCACCATCATTACCATCACCACCATAATTATCATCCCCACCATCATTACATCATCACCACAATCACCACCACCCTCATTATCATCACCACCATCATTACATCATCACCACAATCACCACCACCATCATTATCTCCACCATCATTATCACCACCACCACCATCAATACCATCACCACCATCATTATCACCACCACCATCCTCACCATCACCACCATCAATACTATCACCACCATCATTATCACCACCACCACATCAATACCATCACCACCATCATTATCACCACCACCATCAACACCACCACCATCATCATTATCACCACCATCATTATCACCACCACCATCATTATCACCACCATCATTATCACCACCATCATTATCAATACCATCACCATCATCACCACCATCAATACCATCACCACCATCATTAACACCACCACCACAACCATCAATACCATCATCACCACCATCATTATCACCACCACCACCATCAATACCATCACCACCATCATTATCACCATCACCATCACCACCCTCATCATCACCACCATTACTACCACCATCAATACCACCATCACCACCATTACCATCATCACTATCACCACCATCATCACCAATACCATCACCACCACCACCACCACCATCATTACCACCATCATTATCATCACCATCATCATTATCATCACCATCACCACTATCATCATCACCACCACCATTACTACACCATCAATACCACCATCACCACCATTACCATCACTATCACCACCATCATTATCACCACCACCATCACCACCATCATTATCACCACCATTACTACCACCATCATTATCATCACCACCATTACTACCACCATCAATATCACCACCACCATTATCACCACCACCACCATCATCACTATCACCACCACCATTACCATCATCAATACCATCACCACCATCATTATCACCACCACCATCACCACCCTCATCATCACCACCATTACTACCACCATCAATACCACCATCACCACCATTACCATCATCACTATCACCACCATCATCACCAATTCCATCACCACCACCATCATTACAGCCACCACCATCATTACCACCACCACCATCATTATCATCACCACCACCATCATCATTATCATCACCATCACTACTATCATCATCACCACCACCATTACTACCACCATCAATACCACCATCATCACTATCACCACCATCATTATCACCACCACCATCACCACCATCATTATCACCACCATTACTACCACCATCAATATCACCACCACCATCATTATCACCACCACCACCATCATCACTATCATCACCACCACCATCATCACCATCATCACTATCACCACCATCATTATCACCACCATCATTATCACCAATACCACCATCACCACCATCATTATCACCACCATCATTATCACCAATACCACCATCACCACCATCATTATCACCAATACCACCATCACCACCGTCATTATCACCACCATCATTATCACCAATACCACCATCACCACCGTCATTATCACCACCATCATTATCACCAATACCACCATCACCACCATCATTATCACCACCATCATCACCAATACCACCACCATCATCATCACCACCATTACTACCACCATCAATATCACCACCATCATTATCACCACCATCACCACCACCACCATCACCACCATCATCACTATCACCACCACCATTACCATCATCACTATCACCACCACCATTACCATCATCACTATCACCACCACCACCACCATCATTATCACCACCATCATTATCACCAATACCATCACCACCATCATTATCACCAATACCATCACCACCATCATCACCATTACTACCACCATCAATACCATCACCACCATCATTATCATCACCACCATCATTATCATCACCATCATTATCATCACCATCACCACCATCATCACCACTATCATCATCACCACCACCATTACTACCACCATCAACCATCACCACCATTACCATCACTATCACCACCATCATTAACACCAATACCACCACCATCACCACCATCATCATCACCGCCATTACTACCACCATCAATATCACCACCATCACCACCATCATTATCACCACCACCACCACCACCATCATCACCACCACCATCATCACCACCACTATCACCACCACCATCACTATCACCATCACTATCACCATCAACACTATCACTATCACCACCATCATCACTATCATCATCACCACCACCATTACTACCACCATCAATACCACCATCACCACCATTACCATCACTATCACCACCATCATTAACACCAATACCACCACCATCACCACCATCATCATCACCACCATTACTACCACCATCAATATCACCACCATCACCACCATCATTATCACCACCACCACCACCATCACTATCACCACCACCATCATTATCATCACCACCATCATTATCATCACCACCATCATTATCATCACCATCACCACCATCATCATTATCACCACCACCATCACCACTATCATCATCATCACCACCACCATTACTACCACCATCAACCATCACCACCATTACCATCACTATCACCACCATCATTAACACCAATACCACCACCATCACCACCATCATCATCACCACCATTACTACCACCATCAATATCACCACCACCATCATTATCACCACCACCACCACCATCATCACCACCACCACTATCACCACCACCATCACCACCACCATCATCACCATCACCATCACTATCACCATCAACACTATCACTATCACCATCATCACTATCACCACCACCATCATCACCATCACTATCACCACCATCATTAACACCAATACCACCACCATCACCACCATCATCATCACCACCATTACTACCACCATCATATCACCACCATCATTATCACCACCACCACCACCATCACTATCACCACCACCACCATCACTATCACCACCACCACCATCACTATCACCACCACCATCACTATCACCACCATCATCACTATCACCACCACCATCACTATCACCACCACCACTAACACCACCACCACCACCACTATCACCACCACCATCACTATCATCACTATCACCACCATCATCACTATCACCACCATCACCACCATCATTATCACCACCATCATCACCATCATCACCACCACCATCATCACCACCACTATCACCACCACTATCACCACCACCATCACCACTATCATCACCACCACTATCACCACCACCATCACCATCATCACTATCACCATCACTATCACCATCAACACTATCACTATCACCATCATCATCATCACCACCACCACCACACTATCACCACCACCACCATCATCACTATCATCATCACCACCACCATTACTACCACCATCAATACCACCATCACCACCATTACCATCACTATCACCACCATCATTAACACCAATACCACCACCATCACCACCATCATCATCACCACCATTACTACCACCATCAATATCACCACCATCACCACCATCATTATCACCACCACCACCACCATCATTATCACCACCACCATCACTATCACCACCACCATCACTATCACCACCACCACCACCATCACTATCACCACCATCATCACTATCACCACCATCATCACTATCATCACCACCACCACCACTATCATCACTATCACCATCACCACCACCATCATCACTATCACCACCATCATCACTATCACCACCACCAACACCACTATCACCACCATCACCACCACCACCATCATTATCACCACCACCACCATCATTATCATCACTATCACCACCATCATTATCACCACCACCATCATCTTTGTCAACATCATATTGTGTGTAGTGTACTATCTTGTGTGTTAATATGAAGGAGGGGGGTTATAATAAGGAGATGGTGGATCACAGATGGAGGGCTTTACTATGGCTTTGTGTTCTTTACACACGGAGCCCCCCCCCCCCCCCCCGCTGCACCTGTCTCTGGGATAATACAGGGGCACGGAATGTACCACAGTGGTGCTTCATCACACACCTCTACAGTGCAGCGTAACACACAGTACATCTACAGCAGGGGTAAATTCCAGTTGAAGTCACTCAATTCAGGAAGTTCAAAAAAGGAAACGCTTTTGAAATAAACATCTCCTTTTTAGTTGATTGAGAAATCGATCAAAATGGATGCCATTTTCTGTTTATTTCCTGAATTGACTGACTTAAATTCGAATTGACCCCAACCCTGATCTACAGGCATTTCATCTATAGACAAATACCACAGTCTATCCAGGCTGCTTCTGAAATGGCACCCTATTCCCTACAGTGTAGTACTTTTGACCAGATCCCATAGGCTAGTAGTAAAGTGGAATAGAGTGAATAGAGTGCCATTTTGGACGTACTCTAGCTAACCTCTTACATCCTCATCAGCCTGTGAAGCAGACCTGTTGGGTCGAATACGTATTTAAAATATTAGAAATATGAAATACTTTGAGGTGCGCTTGATTTAGCTTGCCTGGTATGAGGAGGTTGCACTTCTGGGAATATTTTATTGGTTCCATTGTGCCTGACAAGCTACTGTATATCAAGCGCACCTCGTGTGTTTCAAATATCTGAAATACATATTCGACCTCGGTCTGCTTTAAATACAGGCCACCGTGTCTTAGTCGTTCATCTAACTACAGTACCACCAGAAACCTTGTACTGGAGACCTTTCAAACAGCATCTATTAAGCATTTATTTAGTTTTTCATATGGTCGAAGTTTATATACTATAAATCCATTTGGGCTATGTCCTCTTCTGTGAGCTGTCGGATAGACAATGTTCCCTGTAGTATTTTTCTGAATCTAGATATCATACTAGTGAGGTCACCTTTCTGATGTTCCTGTACTACTCAGGGCAACTTATTTTGTACATCATCACATCCTGGTTTCCCAGAATTCCCACTCTCTGCAATTGACATGTTCCAAGCATTTGTTTTCCTCTATTCTCCTGCACTTTCTAGTGTGTTGCTTTGAAGTGATGAAGAGTAGAGGGGCATAGAGAGTCTCTAGAGAGATATAGGGGGTAGAGAAGGAGATGGAAGGAGAGAGGAGGAGATGTGGAAGATGAAAGGACCAAAGGTTTCAGAGAAAAAGGGTAAGGGGGACGATAGAAGAGAGGGATAGGGTAGTGCTTGCTTCAGTCTCACATCCCATCCTCTGCCGAGGGTAACCAATGGGGTTCAAGGTCATATCAACGCTCCAATCAAACGTCTCCAATCCATGCCTCTCTGGTTTAACCGGTCTGTCCTGAACTAGCAGACTGAGATCAAAAGATAACACACAGACTCTCTCTCTCTCTCTCTCTCAATCTTTCTCTCTCTCAATCTTTCTCTCTCTCTCTCTCCCCCCATCTCTCTCTCTCTCTTTCAATTCAATTTCAATTTAAGGGCATTATTGGCATGGGAAACATATGTTAACATTGCCAAAGCAAGTGAAGTAGATAATAAACAAAAGTGAAATAAACAATAAAAATGAACAGTAAACATTAACAAAAGTTCCAAAATAATAGACATTTCAAATGTCATATTATGTGCAAATAGTTAAAGTACAAAAGGTAAAATAAATAAACATAAATATGGGTTGTATTTACAATGGTGTTTGTTCTTCACTGGTTGCCCTTTTCTTGTGGCAACAGGTCACAAATCTTGCTGCTGTGATGGCACACTGTGGTATTTCACCCAAAAGATATGGACGTTTATCAAAATTGGGTTTGTTTTTGAATTCTTTGTGTGTCTGTGTAATCTGAGGGAAATATGTGTCTCTAATATGCTCATACATTTGGCAGGTTAGGAAGTGCAGCTAAGTTTCCACCTCATTTTTGGGCAGTGTGCACATAGCCTGTCTTCTCTTGAGAGGCTAGCAAGGCTATGCTCACTGAGTCTGTACATAGACAAAGCTTTCCTTAAGTTTAGGTCTGCCACAGTGGTCAGATATTCTGCCACTGTGTACTCTCTGTTTAGGGCCAAATAGCATTCTAGTTTGCTCTGTTTTTTTGTTAATTCTTTCCAATGTGTCAAGTAATTATCTTTTTGTTTTCTCATGATTTGGTTGAGTCTAATTGTGTTGCTGTGTGGGGTGTGTTTGTGTTTGTGAACAAGCGTCAGGACCAGCTTGCTTAGGGGACTCTTCTCCAGGTTCATCTCTCTGTAGGTGATGGCTTTGTTATGGAAGGTTTGGGAATCGCTTTCTTTTAGGTGGTTGTAGAATTGAATGGCTCTTTTCTGGATTTTGATAATTAGTGGGTATCGGCCTAATTCTGCTCTGCATGCATTATTTGGTGTTTTACGGAGAGGATATTTTTGCAGAATTCTGCATGCAGTCTCAATTTTGTGTTTGTCCCATTTTGTGAATTCTTGATTGGTGAGTGTATTCCAGACAACCATAAAGGACAATGGGTTCTATAACTGATTTCAAGTATTTTTAGCCAGATCCTAATCGGTATGTTGAATTTTATGTTCCTTTTTTGGTATAGAAGGTCCTTCTTGCCTTGTGGAAGTTACTTGTGGCGCTAATGTTTAGGCCGAGGAATGTATAGTTAGCAACGGTGTCTAGATGGAATTTGTATTTGTGTTTCTGGCAACTGGACCTTTTTTGGAACACCATTATTTTTGTCTTACTGAGATTTACTGTCAGGGCCCAGGTCTGACAGAATCTGTGCAGAAGATCTCGGTGCTGCTGTAGGCCCTCCTAGGTTGGGGACAGAAGCACCAGATCATCAGGTAAACAGTAGACATTTGACTTCAGATTCTAGTAGGGTGAGGCCGGCTCTCTCTCGTACCACATTCAGCGTTATCACAAAACAGTAGTACTCTTCTCTTTTGGTTTTTGGCTGGACTTTCAAAGTAGGCTGATATGTACTTGGAGAGTCTGTCAAACCAGTTTATTTGGTAGAACCCTTTTGGCACCTGGGGGGAACCATTTCATCAAAAGCGATTCTAGGACTATAGTAACACACACAGACACCACCCTCAGCGGGGGAGCTCACAACCGGATGCATCTTGTTTCCATGGGAAATGGAAACATATATATATATCTTTTTTTGTTGTTGTTGTTGTTGTCAGGACCAGAAAAGAAACTCCTGCTACATTAGCACACACACACACACACACACACACACACACACACACACACACACACACACACACACACACACACACACACACACACACACACACACACACACAGCTGTCTTAATACACCACTTGTAAGGACTTTTTCAGGACTAACAATTTGATTCCCATTTAAAATGTTATTTACCTTAACCCTAACTCCTAACTTTAACCCTAAGCTTAACCCTATCTCCTAACTTTAACCCTAAACCCTAAGCTTAACCTTAACCCTAACTCATAACTTTAACCCTAAACCTAACCCCTAACCTTAACCCTAACCCCCAACTTTAACCCTAAACCTAACCCCTAACCTTAACCCTAACCCCTAACTTTAACCCTAAACCTAACCCCTAACCTTAACTCCTAACTTTAAACCTAACCTTAACCCTAACTCCTAACTTTAAACCTAACCTTAACCCTAACTCCTAACTTTAACCCTAAAGCCTAACCTTAACCCAACTCCTAACTTTAACCCTAAACCTAACCCCTAACCTTAACCCTAACTCCTAACTTTAAACCTAACCCTAACCTTAACCCTAACTCCTAACTTTAACCCTAAACCTAACCCCTAAGCCGAAAATAGCCTTTTTACAAGTGAAGTCCTAACTTCTCTGAATTTGAGTTGACTATTCTTTTGGACGTTTGGTACTCACAGGTATAGTAAAACGTGTCCACACACACACTCCTTTAGGCGTGTAGTAACTGTCATAAGTAACTCCAATAAAAAGATTCAAACATGAGGTACTGATTTCACTGCTTTACATAATCATGTTCTTTAGTCTGTTTCCTCTTACTGTAGGGGATCTGGAGATAGTGGTACAATCATGTTCTTTAGTCTGTTTCCTCTTACTGTAGGGGATCTGGAGATAGTGGTACAATCATGTTCTTTAGTCTGTTTCCTCTTACTGTAGGGGATCTGGAGATAGTGGTACAATCATGTTCTTTAGTCTGTTTCCTCTTACTGTAGGGGATCTGGAGATAGTGGTAATACCAGGCATAATATGGTTTCACTCTTTCAGAGCAGAGCAGGCCTGTATTAGACTGCTTAGTGGAGGAGGATTGACTGACAATGTCAAGTCTTAACATTAGATGCTACTGTACTGTGGTGGTGATGGACATGTCTGTGGACTCATAATGGGATAGATGTCAAGACCAATGACATCTCTGTGTGTGACATGCTGTTGAAAAGACTAGGGTGATGTGTGTGTTTGATGGTGTCAGTGGACAGAGGGCATCATAGTGTCAGGAGAAGACTAAACCCGACAACCGAGAAAGTGAGCTACACACACATAATTGTGTGTCCGTGTGTGCATGAGTGTGTGTGTGTCCGTGCGTGTATGTGATACTGAGTGGGAGGATGTGACAGAGGGCTCTCACCTTACTGTCACTCATTACTGGTGACAGATGTTCACTAGTCAGGTTTACTCAAGCAGACAGAGCACACTGTAGGAGAGGGACAGGTGTGACTGTGTGA
>NW_021822865.1:0-54586 GCF_901001165.1 Salmo trutta | reverse complement strand
CAGCTCTTTTAAGAGCTGAAGGCCAGTATCCTCCCTGAGGTTGTGTGTGTGTGTGTGTGTGTGTGTGTGTGTGTGTGTGTGTGTGTCAGGGTTTCTGTTAGGAAAATGTGGCGCCAGACATTTGACCAGCAGCATTTTAATTTACAGGACATTGTGAGAAATTTACCGGACCCCATTAACCGGTAATTGCCGGCTTTTGTCCCCCCCCCCCCCCCCCCCCCCCCCAAAAAGCCAATAAGTAAAAAGAAAGAACAAAAACATCCTATTGTGAAATAATGCATTTCTGCCTATTCTTTGATGTAAATACCAGTCGATGTAAATACATTTGACTGGTCATGCTTATTGGTCTATAGGTTCATTTGCATAATTCAGTGTTCCGAGTTCCCATCAAACGACAACTGAAAACAGGCTTCATCAGCACGTCACACACCACTTTGCAATGAACTGGAGGCCGTATTCATTTTGAAAACATAAACGTAATTGTTTGAAACCTGAACTTTTTAATACATATTATGAGGCATGTCTTATCTTGCTTCAAAGTAGGCTATTAGATTTCCTCTCTTAAATTTCTAACTGATATTTTCATCTCTGTCACATGAAACCGCTCGCATGTGCTGTGCCCTTTTGACAACAGTGTTTTCCCGCAAATTGCATTATGGAACGAACATTTGCGCGTAGCCTACTGCCTTGTGCGCATTGCTAATGTGACGATATCATAGTTTAGCTATTGCTTTATAACGTTTTTTTCTCTTACACCGCACATGCGAGCTGGTTCATGTGACAGATGAAAATATCAGTTCGAAATTTAGAAAGATGCCCGATCTAAAGATGCAACAACTAGGATGGGTTGCTAATATGACTAGGATTGTGCCTTTGGCTACTGGACAATGAAATAAAGTTGATTTGAAAACCAATACAACAGGAGAGAAATAGGCTACTTATTTCAATGGCATATGGAAGTCTTTATAAAATAGTTTCCGCCACATTTATAGAAATGGATTTAGGCTAGGCAGCTTTGATGAAACGTAAGTAAAATGTTCAGGTTTCACACAATTAAATTAAATCAAATGTTATTGGTGACATACACATTTTTAGCAGATGTTATGGCGGGTGTAGCGAAAGGCTTGTGTTCCTAGCTCCAACAGTGCAGTGCTATATAACAATTCACATCAATACACACAAGTTAAGAAATATATCAATATTAGATCGAGCAATGTCAGAGTGGCATTGACTAAAATACAGTAGAATAGAATACAGTATATACATATGAGATGAACAAAGCAGTATGTAAACATTATTAACCTCTCTGGGCTAGGTGGGCCACCTACTCAACAGCCAGTTGAATCCTGTGGCGCGTTATTCAAATACCTTAGAAATGCTATTACTTAAATTTCTCAAACATATGACTATTTTACACCATTTTAAAGACAAGACTCTCGTTAATCTAACCACACTGTCCGATTTCAAAAAGGCTTTACAACGAAAGCAAAACATTAGATTATGTCAGCAGAGTACCCAGCCATAAATAATCAGACACCCATTTTTCAAGCTAGCATATAATGTCACATAAACCCAAACCACAGCTAAATGCAGCACTAACCTTTGATGATCTTCATCAGATGACAATCTTAGGACATTATGTTATACAATACATGCATGTTTTGTTCAATCAAGTTCATATTTATATCAAAAAACAGCTTTTTACATTAGCAGGTGACTAGCATGTGACTAGCATTCCCACCGAACACTTCCAGTGAATTTACTAAATTACTCATGATAAACGTTCACAAAAAACATAACAATTATTTTAAGAATTATAGATACAGAACTCCTCTATGCACTCGATATGTCTGATTTTAAAATAGCTTTTCGGTGAAAGCACATTTTGCAATATTCTAAGTAGATAGCCCGGCATCACAGGGCTAGCTATTTAGACACCCAGCAAGTTTAGCACTCACCAAAGTCAGATTTACTATAAGAAAAATGTTATTACCTTTGCTGTCTTCGTCAGAATGCACTCCCAGGACTTCTACTTCAATAACAAATGTTGGTTTGGTCCCAAATAATCCATTGTTATATCCAAATAGCAGCGTTTTGTTCGTGCGTTCAAGACACTATCCGAAAGGGTAAATAAGGGTTACGAGCACGACGCATTTCGTGACAAAAAAATTCTAAATATTCCATTACCGTACTTCGAAGCATGTCAACCGCTGTTTAAAACCAATTTTTATGCAATTTTTCTCGTAAAAAAACGATAATATTCCGACCGGGAAATCGTTTTTTATTACAAAGAGAGTGAAAGTAAAAGCATGCTATCCCCTCATGCACGAGCCTCAGTCTGATGGCCCTCTGATAGAGCACTTGCCAAACGCGCTAGTGTGTTTCAGCCTGGGCCTTGAATTACGTCATTCAGCTTTTTCCCGGGTTCTGAGAGCCTATGGGAGCCGTAGGAAGTGTCACGTCATGCCAGAGATCCCCTGTTTTTGTTAGAGATGATCAAGGAGGGCAAGAAATGGTCAGACAGTCCACTTCCTGTAATGAATCTTCTCAGGTTTTGGCCTGCCAAATTAGTTCTGTTATACTCACAGACACCATTCAAACAGTTTTAGAAACTTTAGGGTGTTTTCTATCCAAAGCCAATAATTATATGCATATTCTAGTTACTGGGCAGGAGTAGTAACCAGATTAAATCGGGTACGTTTTTTATCCGGCCGTGCAAATACTGCCCCCTATCCCCAACAGGTTAAGGGGACTAGTGTTCCATTATTAAAGTGACCAGTGAATCCATGTCAATGTATGTAAGGCAGCAGCCTCTAAGGTGCAGGGTTGAGTAACTGGGTGGAAGCTGGCTAGTCATGGCTATTTAACAGTCTGATGGCCTTGAGATAGAAGCTGTTTTTCAGTCTCTAGGTGTGCCCCCGGTGATGCTTTGGGCAGACCGCACCACCCTCTGGAGAGCCCTGCGGTTGCCGGGGGTGCAGTTGCCGTACCAGACAGTGATACAGCCCGTCAGGATGCTCTCATTTGTGCATCTGTAAAAGTTTGTGAGGGTCTTACATGCTGACCAGACCGGACACGTCGCATGCGCGAGCGTCGCAAAATACATTTATAAATCCATGTTATTCAATTATTGCACCCACACTGCTCGCGCGCGCCAACGAGCGTCTGCGTTGCCAACGAGCGTCTGCGTTGCCAAGGGCTAAAATAGAAGACATTCCTATTTCTGACGCAGATCACGCTGCAAGTCCTGCCTCTCCCATCTCCTCATTGGTTTATAGAAGCAGGTACCCACGTGCCATCTCCTCATTGGTTATACCCACGTGGGTGATTGAAAGACGAAGTGTTTTGCCGGTCGTCGTGGTAATACTATGAAAGTTTAGATGCCGATCACCATATAAGTTCAAAGATGAAAAAGCCTGGAAGGAGGAGAGATGACTAGAAACGATTCGGTTGGCCGTTTTATGTGTGGATTAATTATCATTTCAGGTAAAATAACAACTCAATGTTTATATCCCAGGACAAATTAGCTAGCAACAGCAAGCTAACTAAATAGGACAAATTAGCTAACATGTGCAAGCTAGCTAGCTAAATTGCCATACATGCTTAATGCTTTTCGACCTGTCCCCAAAATAATGTAATTGGTTCAGAGTTTTTTTTGATATTTTAACCTGTGTGTCGTGATCGCGTTTGGTGTGGGGGGACAAAATACATTTATGCACGATGGCACACGCGCACAGCCGGTTTGGGTTCCGTGTTAGGGACAAAGCCAAATTTCTTCAGCCTCCTGAGGTTGAAGAGGTGCTGTTGCGCCTTCTTCACCACACTGTCTGTGTGGGTGGACCATTTCAGATTGTCAGTGATGTGTGCGCCGAGGAACTAATCTTTCACCTTCTCCACTGCAGTCCCGTCGATGTGGATAGGGGCGTGCTCCCTCTGCTGTTTCCTGAAGTCCACGATCATCTCATTCGTTTTGTTGACATTGAGGGAGAGGTTATTTTCCTGGCACCACTCAGCAAGGGCCCTCACCTCCTCTCTGTAGGCTGTCTTGTTGGTAATCAGGCCTACTACTGTTGTGTCGTCTGCAAACTTGATGATTGAGTTGGAGGCGTGCGTGGCCACGCAGTCATGGGTGAACAGGGTACAGGAGAGGGCTGAGCACGCATCCTTGTGGGGCCCCTGTGTTGAGGATCAGCAAATTGGAGGTGTTGTTTCCTACCTTCACCATCTGGGAGCAGACCTGGGAGCAGTATACATCAACCATATACTGCTATCAATGAATGGGCAAAACAGTTTTATTTTGAAATGGGATTGTTTTTCTTCTCCCGGACAATTTTATTTATCGGCTTTTCCATCAGAAGTTGGCAATTACTGGGTAAAGGAAACCCTGGTGTTTGTGCGCACGTCTCTGAAGAATCTCTGAAGAATCTCCCGCACAGCACCGACGGGAATTCTGCTTTCTGCACATTTCCATATTCTGTTTATTGGACTGTTGGTAGCCAGCAGGGTCTGGGCCAATTCTAGGGTATTTTACTAAACCTCCATTTCTCCAGCCAACTGGATTTATAGAAATATTAAATTCAAATGTGCTGTTGGGATCTGCGTAAATCAATAAAAACCCTTTACATTATTAGGTAGGTAAGGACGTGGTAGCAGACATCAGCTGATAGTGTTGCAGCGATAGGTGAAGGCTAACACATGTTTGCATACAGTGTGTGTGTGTGTGTGTGTGTGTGTTTTACCCATGCATGCCTATGTCTGTGTGTGTGTCAGGCCAGTGGAAACAAAGCTTCTGTTCTGTGTTGCTGTAAATGGGTTGTATAATAGTGGGAGAAGCTGACAGTAGTGAGCAGAGTGCTGAGCAGAGCCACGCAACGCAGTAAGGCAGCAGCATACCACCCTGCCAGCAGTATACCACCCTGCCAGCAGTATACCACCCTGCCAGCAGTATACCACCCTGCCAGCAGCATACCACCCTGCCAGCAGTATACCACCCTGCCAGCAGTATACCACCCTGCCAGCAGTATACCACCCTGCCAGCAGTATACCACCCTGCCAGCAGTATACCACCCTGCATCTCACTGCTGACTTGCCTCTGAAGCTAAGCAGGGTTGGTCCCTGGATGGGAGACCAGATACTGCTGGAAGTGGTGTTGGAGGGCCAGTAAGAGGCACTCTTTCCTTTGGTCTAAATTTTTTCCCAATTCCCCAGGGCAGTGAATGGGGACATTGCCCTGTGTAGGGTGCTGTCTTTCAGATGGGATGTTAAATGGGTGTCCTGACACTCTGTGGCCACTAAAAGATCCCATGGCACTTATCGTAAGAGTAGGGGTGTTAACCCCGGTGTCCTGACTCTCTGTGGTCACTAAGATACCATGGCACATAAGAGTCGGGGTGTTAACCCCGGTGTCTTGGCTAAATTCCCAATCTGGCCCTCATACCATCACGGTCACCTAATCATCACCAGCTTCCAATTGGCTCATTCATCCCCCCTGTAACTATGCCCCAGGTTGTTGCTGTAAATGAGAATGTGTTCTCAGTCAACTTACCTGGTTAAATAAACAAAACATATATAGACTTGTGCTTCCCAAATGGCTCCCGATATAGTGCACTACTTTTGACATGGACCTGGGCAAAAGTAGTGCACTATGTAGCGGATAGGTTGCCATTTGGGACACAGATACAGATATGTGCTACAGCAGTCAGAAACTAGAGCTTAACCAGGCAGAGTGAGGCATGGATAGGAATGGCCATGTAAGGCATCCTGTACAAGGTAGAGGGGAGAAGATGGACCATGGGAGGTCATAACATATGTACTGGCGTGTGCACACACACACACACACACACACACACACACGGGAGATAAAGGGGAAAAAAAGCAAACACTGCTATCTGTCTCTGTAGCTTACTAAACATGACCAATTAAAAGTGTTATCCTTGAATGAAATAAAATAAATAAAGTGTTTTAGCAAAGTCACTGAGTGACTTAATTTGTAGCAGTATTTGTATGACTCGGATGTAAACCAATTTCTGCACAAAATTTGAAAGAAATAAGCTTTTTGTGCGTATGGAAAATTACTGGGATCTTTTATTTCAGCTCATGAAACATGGGACCAACACTTTACATGTTGCATTTATTTTGTTCATTATAGTATAAATCAGAGTAGTTTAACATGCTAAGTAGATGCAAAGTATCAAAAAAGTAGTAAGTAGTTGATTAAGTTGCTAATATGCTAAAGTTGTCCACGATGAGATTCCAACTCGCAACCTTTGGGTTGCTAGACGTAACATATCATAGTAATTTGAGGGTTCCGGATTTACATTTACTATGTTATGTCAAGTCTATGAGACCAGGCTGGGATGATAAACACCTGTAGTGATTTACATATACTATGTAATGTCTAGTCTGAGACCAGGCTGGGATGATAAACACCTGCAGTCCATTCAGAAAGTATTCAGACCTCTTCACCTTTTGATACATTACAGCCTTATTCTAAAATTCATTAAATAGTTTTTTCCCCTCATCAATCTACACACAATACCCCATAATGATAAGGCAAAAACAGGTTTTAAGAAATGTTTGGAAATGTGTATATAAAAAAATGAAATATCACATTTACATAAGTATTCAGACCCTTTACTCAGTACTTTGTTGAAGCACCTTTGGCAGCGATTACAGCCTCGAGTCTTCTTGGGTACAAGCTTGGCACACCTGTATTTGGGGAGTTTCTCACATTCTTCTCTGCAGATCATCTTAAGCTCTGTCAGGTTGGATGGGGAGCGTTGCTGCACAGCTATTTTCAGGTCTCTCCAGAGACGTTTGATCGGGTTCAAGTCCGGTCTCTGGCTGGGTCGCTCAAGGGCATTCAGAGACTTGTCCCGAAGACACTCCTTGGTTGTCTTGGCTGTGTGCTTAGGGTCGTTGTCCTGTTGGAAGGTGAACCTTCGCCCTAGTCTGAGGTCCTGAGTGCTCTGGAGCAGGTTTTCATCAAGGATCTTTCTGTACTTTGCTCCGTTCATCTTTCCCTTGATCCTGACTAGTCTCCCAGTCCCTGCTGCTGAAAAACATCTCCATATCATGATGCCACCATGCTTCACCGTAGAGATGGTATTGGCCAGGTGATGAGTGGTGCCAGGTTTCCTCCAGATGTGACGCTTGGCATTCAGGCCAAAGAGTTCAATCTTGGTTTCATCACACCAGAGAATATTGTTTCTCATGGTCTGAGAGTCCTTTAGGAGCCTTTTGGCAAATTTCAAGCGGGCTGTCATGTGCCTTTTACTGAGGAGTGGCTTCCATCTGGCCACTCTACCATGAAGGCCTGATTGGTGGAGTGCTGCAGAGATGGTTGTCCTTCTGGAAGGTTCTCCCATCTCCATAGAGGAACTCTAGAGCTCTGTCAGAGTGACCATCGGGTTCTTGGTCACCTCCCTGACCAAGGCCCTTCTCCCCTGATTGCTCAGTTTAGCCCGGCAGCCAGCTCTAGGAGGAGTCTTGGTGGTTCCAATCTTCTTCCATTTAAGAATGATGGAGGCCACTGTGTTTTTGGGGACCTTCAATGCTGCAGAAATGTTTTGGTACCCTTCCCCAGATCTGTGCCTCAAAACAATCCTGTCTCGGAGCTCTACTGATAATTCCTTCGACCTCATGGCTTGGTTTTTGCTCTGACATGCGCTGTGAACTGTTGGACCTTATATAGGTAGGTGTGTGCCTTTCCAAATCATGTCCAATCAATTGAATTTACCACAGGTGGACACCAATCAATCTGTAGAAAGATCTCAAGGTTGATCAATGGAAACAGGATGCACCTGAGCTAAATTTCGAGTCTCATAGCAAAGGGTCTGAATACTTATCTAAATACATATTATTATTTCATTTTATAATTTTTCTGTATAAAATTCTAAAACCTGTTTTCACTTTGTCATTATGGGATATTGTGTGTAGATTGATGAGGAAAATGTTTTATTCATCGATTTTAGAATAAGGCTGTAACGTAACAAAATGTTGAAAAAGTGAAGGCGTCTGAATACTTTTACATAAGTAATAGGGTGGTATTTTTTAATTTTACGTTTATTTAACTAGGCAAGTCAGTTAAGAACAAATTCTTATTTACAATGACGGCCTACCCTGGCCAAACACTGAAATTGTGCGCCGCCCTATGGGACTCCCAATCACGGCCGGTTGTGATACAGCCTGGAATTGAACCAGGGTCTGTAGTGACGCCTCTAGCACTGAGATGTAGTGCCTTAGACCGCTGCACCACTCGGGAGCCCTATTAAGGATGCACACTGAGCCTGAGCCTCATCCTCCATCACTGAAATAGTGTGACAGTGAAACCCATATCTGGCCCTCCGTGGGTCACTGGCTGCTGTCATCTATTCTTTCAGTGCCACTTCCTCCTTTTACCTGGGATGAAGTGTGGAGCTTCGCTTGCTGTCAGGTCACACTGGCCATTCCTCCTCTCTCTCTCTCTCTCTCTCTCTCTCCTGTCTCTGCCTCTGCCTCTGTTGCTGTCATGATCTTATTTCAACCAAATAAATCATGTTAGATAATGTACCAGTACCTTTCAGGCTAACATGCAAGAGGAAAATAACTCTTAAACACACATTCTATTTCCTCCTTTTGTTAGAGAAAGGATTCAAAATATGTAGGCTATTAACCTGTTCTGAAAATATTTGTAAATGTAAAAGATGAAATCGCTACCTGTCAATCCATTTTGATGTGCGTGTTGTTTAATGAAGCACGTTAACCCCGTTGACCATTATAAAATATGAATTGGTGGGCTTTTTATGTTAAACGGTAGCATATGATAATCAGTGCAGTAGATAATCAGTTAGATGCTGTTTCAGTGCTCTATCTGATCACACTAGCAGCTTTATGTAATAAAGAGCTGCATCTGTTGGGCCACTCTGATATGGCTGATTTAGAAGAGGGATGGGGGAGATTTAAGAGGGGGGGGGGGATGGAGGGATGGGAGGGGGGTTCGCTTTGTTTGACTGAATATTAGCCACCCCCTAAGACAATGAACCAATTAGAGCATGATTTTATGTTTGCAGCTCACTCAGTGGTTGAACTGTTACATCTGTATGGTCAGGACTAGGAGACATCTGTATGGTCAGCACTAGGAGACATCTGTATGGTCAGCACTAGGAGACAGACATCTGTATGGTCAGGACTAGGAGACAGACATCTGTATGGTCAGGACTAGGAGACAGACATCTGTATGGTCAGGACTAGGAGACAGACATCTGTATGGTCAGGACTAGGAGACATCTGTATGGTCAGCACTAGGAGACAGACATCTGTATGGTCAGGACTAGGAGACAGACATCTGTATGGTCAGGACTAGGAGACATCTGTATGGTCAGCACTAGGAGACAGACATCTGTATGGTCAGGACTAGGAGACAGACATCTGTATGGTCAGGACTAGGAGACATCTGTATGGTCAGCACTAGGAGACAGACATCTGTATGGTCAGGACTAGGAGACAGACACAGGGCGTAGCTAGAGGGAGGACACAGGGCGTAGCTAGAGGGAGGACACAGGGCGTAGCTAGGGGAAGGACACAGGGCGTAGCTAGAGGGAGGACACAGGGCGTAGCTAGAGGGAGGACACAGGGCGTAGCTAGAGGGAGGACACAGGGCGTAGCTAGAGGGAGGACACAGGGCGTAGCTAGAGGGAGGACACAGGGCGTAGCTAGGAGAAGGACACAGGGCGTAGCTAGAGGGAGGACACAGGGCGTAGCTAGAGGGAGGACACAGGGCGTAGCTAGGGGAGGGACACAGGGTGTAGCTAGGCGAAGGACACAGGGTGTAGCTAGGGGAGGGACACAGGGTGTAGCTAGGCGAAGGACACAGGGTGTAGCTAGAGGGAGGACACAGGGTGTAGCTAGGGGAGGGACATAGGGTGTAGCTAGGCGAAGGACACAGGGTGTAGCTAGAGGAAAGTAGACCAGGAGTGTAAAGTTGTGGCTAGCTAGCACTCTCATAAAAAGTCATGAAGATGAATGAATAGTGTGAGGAATGAGGATGTGATGGTTGTAATGACTGTTTCCAGTTTCACCATCCACACTGAGCTGTGTTTCAAATGGATTCAACAGTAACAGATGGTAATGGGTCAGGGGTTATTTACAGGCACCTGGGTCCTGGGAACCCAAAGAATCAGAGCGCAGCAACAGATAACACTACAGTTATGTAACAGTATAGCTTCCGTCCCTCTCCTCGCCCCAACCTGGGCTTGAACCAGGGACCCTCTGCACACATCAACAACTGACACCCACGAAGCATCGTTACCCATCGCGCCACAAAAGCCACGGCCCTTGCAGAGCAAGGGGAACAACTACTTCAGGTCTCAGAGCGAGTGACGTCACCCGATTGAAACGCTATTAGCGCGCACCACCGCTAACTAACTAGCCATTTCACATCGGTTACAATTAGAAGGCTTGAGGAGAGAGGGCAGCCGTCCTCACTCAGTCCCCACAGGGATATCGTTGTCCCAGCGAGCCAGGTGTGAACACGTGTGTAGTGATGGGGGATTCTTTTTTTTAATGATATATGTGACTCGTTTCGGGAAGCTAGGCGAAAGTCGCACGTCACTACATCACAGAGGGAGGGCCTGCTGTCCGGACCTCTGGCAGTCTCTATGGGGGTACCACAGGGTTCAATTCTTGGGCCAACTCTTTTCTCTGTATACATCAATGATGTCGCTCTTGCTGCTGGTGAATCTCTGATCCACCTCTACGCAGACGACACCATTCTGTATACTTCTGGCCCTTCTTTGGACACTGTGTTAACAACCCTCCAGACGAGCTTCAATGCCATACAACTCTCCTTCCGTGGTCTCCAACTGCTCCTAAATACAAGTAAAACTAAATGCATGCTCTTCAACCGATCGCTGCCTGCACCTGTCCGCCTGTCCAGCATCACTTCTCTGGACGGTTCTGACTTAGAATTTGTGGACAACTACAAATACCTAGGTGTCTGGTTAGACTGTAAACTCTCCTTCCAGACTCACATCAATCATCTCCAATCCAAAGTTAAATCTAGAATTGGCTTCCTTTTTCGCAACAAAGCATCCTTCACTCATGCTGCCAAACATACCCTCGTAAAACTGACCATCCTACCAATCCTCGACTTCGGCGATTTCATTTACAAAATAGCCTCCAATACCCTACTCAACAAGCTGGATGCAGTCTATCACAGTGCCATCCGTTTTGTCACCAAAGCCCCATATACTACCCACCACTGCGACCTGTACGCTCTCGTTCGCTGGCCTTCGCTTCTTAATCGTCGCCAAACACATTGGCTCCAGGTCATCTACAAGACCCTGCTAGGTAAAGTCCCCCCTTATCTCCGCTCACTGGTCACCATAGCAGCACCCACCTGTAGCATGCGCTCCAGCAGGTATATCTCTCTGGTCACCCCTAAAGCCAACTCCTCCTTTGGTCGTCTCTCCTTCCAGTTCTCTGCTGCCAATGACTGGAACGAACTACAAAAATCTCTGAAACTGGAAACACTTATCTCCCTCACTAGCTTTAAGCACCAGCTATCAGAGCAGCTCCCATATCACTGCACATAGCCCATCTATAATTTAGCCCAAACTACTACCTCTTCCCCTACTGTATTTATTTATTTTATTTATTATTTTTCTCCTTTGCACCATATTATTTATATTTTAACTTTGAACTTTCTTCAAATTATAAATCTACCATTCCAGTGTGTTACTTGCAATACTTTATTTACTTTGCCACCATGGCCTTTTTTGCCTTTACCTCCCTTATCTCACATCATTTGCTCACATTGTATATAGTCTTATTTTTGTCTACTGTATCATTGATTGTATGTTGTTTTACTCCATGTGTAACTCTGTGTTTTTGTATGTTGTCGAAATGCTTTGCTTTATCTTGGCAGGTCGCAATTGTAAATGAGAACTTGTTCTCAACTTGCCTACCTGGTTAAATAAAGGTGAAATAAAAAAATAAATAAAAAACAGGAGAGACATTTGAACATATTAAATGCATTTTTTGGGCAGAAATGCCTTCTGGAACATGTGAACTTTTATGTGCCGTAATAGCAAACTGCAATTATTAAATTACGGACCTAGTTGGTTTATTCATGGGAAAAGACAGGAACCTTCCACTAGCCTTGATTGGCCAAGATAATGGATGGCCTGGACATGCCGAGAGATGAGTTGGGATTGGTCTGCCATGTAGCACGCTTCTGTCTATAACATGAGCTGCTCAGTATGTGTAGGTGATCCTTTCTCACGCTGCGTTTTTGAAAGATATGTTAGCCATGGAGAACTGCAAAAGTGTTGCTACTGCTCTCAACAACATTGCTGCCCTGAATTAAGCAGGTGCTATCGACAAAGATCAGTATGAAAAAGTGGACTACTTTCTGCACACGGTCAGTGTGAACCAGAGTAACTTGACACAACGGGCCAAACAAGCTGTGGCTACAAACAAAACGAAAATGACACAGGACATCTTATTTAGTTAAAATGGTTTCAGTCGGCCGTGAAGCATTCATCCATGTATACGGGTAAGAGTCTAGCTACATTTTCAGGTATTATACATTTCTAATTTTGTCAGTAAGTCATTTTCATTGCAAGTTAAAGCATACTGTTAGCTAGCTAGTGAACGTTAGCTTGCTGGCTCGCTAGCTAATGTTACGTGTGCGATCTGCGTAGTTATATTATTAGTATCTCAGAAGTCCATTTTCATTGATAGTTATAGCCTAATGTTAGCTAGCTAGCTAACATTGAACCTAGTTGGTTAGCTTTAGCCACCTGCAGATTCATACTACAGCATTTCATGCATGGTGGCTAGCTATGACAATCCGTTTATACTGCTAGTACTGTATGGGCTGGTATTATGGTTCATTGTTTAGCTAACTAGCTACATGTCTAAACAAAAGACTCGACTTCGTCAGATGATTACGTGACCCATCAAGTTAGCCAGGTGTGTCTGGGTGTGATTAAAGTAATATTGTATATGTCTAGACAGTAAAGAGCCCTCCGCTTCGCTAGATGTAGCTGGAGGGTAGTTAGAGCATTTCTTTCACATGGTCCATCAATTTAGTCTCTGATTATAACATATTTATTACAATGGACACTTTTTATTTTTGATATTGCTACTATGCAAATATGCACGTAACTAATTCATTGTACCTGTGCATGTGACAAATAAACATACATTTTATATGATATAGTGTGTGTTTACCAGAGATGGTAATGTGAAGAACAACATGACCTGCACCAAAGTCAGATTAAGATATAGGCCAAGGACTGGATAAAGTGTATTTTTACCTGGAGTTTTCCTTATTGTAGGCTACTACTTTCACTACTTTTAGTCTTGAAAGTTTGTTGTTTACTTCACTACCTTACTCATTCTGTTTAGCACATGGCCTCACATGTGAATCCTTAAAGAGACAGTCAAGGCTAAGGCTTAAGAGGGTGTGAGCAATGCTGAATGGGTGTAGACAAAGAAGAGCTCTCCAGTAAGTGTGCTAAAACATTCAAGGGCCATTTTCTGAAAAGTTTATTAACTTTCAAAGCAGAATTACTTTCCAATTGTTCCTCAACTCCAGTGTATAATTTATCCTTTTGTAGATCTGAGACTCTACTTTTATTCAGTGTAAAAAAACAACAACAATTTTACTACGTAAGACCGAATCGAGGTGGTCGGTCACATATCGTAACATTTTGACAATATAGGAATATTATTTTTGCCCTAGTTGGCTGTACCTGCACCAAAACTCTTCATAGCTTGTTCTCCATCTTCTTTTTCAATAGGGAGCCAATTTGTTTCAGCACTTTTTGATTTCCATGACTGATCAAAACTCGTTTTCTCATGTCTCTCTCTTGTCCCTCTGCAGCAGACATATGGTGAGAAATATGTTTGGAACATGGCAATAAAATCACAGTATCGAATCATAGTACATGTTGTATCGGCACTCCGGTATCGTGATAATATTGTATCCTGAGGTCCCTGGTAATTCCCGGCCCTAAGCTTTACATTCTGCCAACCCAGAGGCTATTGCACCCCTATCAGAACCTGACACTTTTTGTTCTGAACATGTTGATGTGTATGTCAAAGGCAAATAGGATAGACAGGGTTCCATTCTAGTCTAATCAGAACCTCTGGGCTCAACAGCAGCTGGCAAGTCAGTCATATTTCTGTAGAGATCTCAGGCAGAGAAACAGCCTAGCTGTCAGTGTCGCTCCAGTAGACACGTGACTGACAGGCAGCGTCCCTCACGTTTACCATGAGAAGACAAGCACCAGCCGACCGGCCGCTGCTCTGCTCTCTGCCTACTTAACATCTTGCCTTGTCAAGGAATTGTTTTCTCGGTCTCGTTGTAAGATCATTTGTCTTTTTGTTGTGTGTGTCAACTGTAAGCTACTGTATAAACAGACTGAAGCAGGCAGCTCTTTTGTCTGGGCTGTAAATTGAACTGTCTGTGCATACGTGCGCGTACACGCGAGACAATTAGGATCTATCCAAATCGTTTTACAAAGTGTGGAAGTAACGAATGCAGACTGACATATGGAGTCGTCTCTCTCTTGCCTTGCGTGCTGCATCACTACCAATGTCTATCAAATGACAGCTGTGTGAGTTTAGTATTATAGTCTTGCCTCTATGTCTAACATCCCAAAGCCCTGCCAAGTCCACAGGTAAACAGGGTAAATATGGTGACATGTGGCAGAGCATTTAGATCTGGTTAATGACCTGTGTTACCTCAACGTATTTGGCTATTTGGCCTGGTGTCGCTATACAGAACAAAAATAGAAATGCAACATTTCAATTGTTGCCCCCCCCCCTGAAATAAAAGATCCCAGAAATGTTCCATACGCACAAAAAGCTTATTTCTCTCAAATGTTGTGCACAAATTAGTTTACATCCCTGTTAGTGAGCATTTCTACTTTGCCAAGATAATCCATCCACATGACAGGTGTGGCATATCAATCATCTGATTAAACAGCATGACCATTACACAGGTGCCCCTTGTGCTGGGGACAGTAAATGGCCCCTCTAAAATGTGCAGTTTTGTCACACAACACAATGCCACAGATGTCTAACATTTTGAGGGAGTGTCCAAATTGGCATGCTGACTGCAGGAATGTCCAACAGAGCTGTTGCCAGAGAACTGAATGTTAATTTCTCTACCATAAGCCAACCTCCTAAGTCGTTTTAGTGAATTTGGTAGTACGTCCAACCGGCCCAACAACCGCAGACCACGTGAGTCCAGGACCCCCACCTCCGGCTTCTTCACCTGTGGGATAATTTAAGAAGGGGGGGTTCTTTACCTGTGGGATAATTTAAGGGGGGGGGGGGTTCATCGATGAACTGTAACTCAGTAAAATCTTTTAAATTGTTCTATGTTACGTTTATATTTTTGTTCAGTATACATGTTTTGGCTTTGAAATGTGATTCTGATAATGAAAAAATAAGCCCTCCTGGTACGCACGCACATACACATACACACACACACACACACACACACACACACACACGTTTGTTTTACAATCCTTGTGGGGACCAAACAATTGATTCCCATTCAAAATCATATTTTCCCTAACCTTAACCCCAAAACCCCATTCCTTCCAGGGGTCATTCCTCACAGCACAGCAGCACTAGCAGCACTATAAACCCTTAAGGCTGGTGTGTAATTGGAAGTATCCCAGGCTCTTCTGAGAAAACCTCCAGCTGCATATCCATCCCTCATTTCTCACTTCCATAAATCCTCAGGATTTGACCCTGTGCCAGCCAACGGAGCACCCTCCCTCCCTCCTTCCCCCTGGTGCAAGTATAGACAAATTTGTACATTGAGAACGAAATACAGGATCGACAAATTTCCGTAGCTAATTGTAGTTATTTCGTTGTGTATTTTGTAAGGTGGGAATTAGGCTTAATGCCATGATGGGGGGGGGGGGGGGGGGGGGTGCGTACGGTGAAACTGGGGGGAGGTGCGTACGGTGAAACTGGGGGGGGGCGGGGGAGTTGCGTACGGTGAAACTGGGGGGGGGGCAGGGGAGGTGCGTACGGTGAAACTGGGGGGGGGGGTGTCAGGGGAGGTGCGTACGGTGAAACTGGGGGGGGGGCAGGGGAGGTGCGTACAGTGAAACTGGGGGGGGGGGGGCAGGGGAGGTGCGTACGGTGAAACTGGGGGGGGGGCAGGGGAGGTGCGTACAGTGAAACTGGGGGGGGGGGGGCAGGGGAGGTGCGTACGGTGAAACAGGGGGGGAGGTGCGTACGGTGAAACCTGGTGCTGGGGATGTTTCTAGGACAGGCCAAGGTGAGCTGAGATGCCAGAGGAAAAATATGCAGCCAGGTGTCTGTGGTTTCTCAAGGTGTGTTTGCTGTGTGTGTGTGTGTGTGTGTGTGTGTGTGTGTGTGTGTGTGTGTGTGTGTGTGTGTGTGTGTGTGTGTGTGTGTGTGTGTGTGTGTGTACTAGAGGTCGACCGATTATGATTTTTTTTCTAATCTTCATTAGCCACAAGCTGCCCGGGAGGCTAGCTACCAACTTCGGTCCACGACTGGGGGCCGGCCTCCCCATAAATCTCAACCTCCATAGACAAACATTGGCAGTAGAATGGCCTTACTGAAGAGCTCAGTGACTTTCAACGTGGCACCGTCATAGGATGCCACCTTTCCTACATGTCAGTTCGTCAAAATTCTGCCCTGCTAGAGCTGCCCCGGTCAACTATAAGTGCTGTTATTGTGAAGTGGAAACATCTATAAGCAACAACGACTCAGCCGCAAAGTGGTAGGCCACATAAGCTCACAGAACAGGATCGCCAAGTGCTGAAGAGCGTTGCGCGTTAAAATCGTCTGTCCTCGGTTGTAACACTCACTACCAAGTTCCAAACTGCCCCTGGAAGCAACGTCAGCACAAGAGCTGTTCACCGGGAGCTTCATGAAATGGTTTTCCATGGCCGAGCAGCCACACACAAGCCTAAGATCACCATGCTCAATGCCAAGCGTTGGCTGGAGTGGTGTAAAGCTCGCTGCCATTGGACTCTGGAGCAGTGGAAACGCATTCTCTGGAATGATGAATCACGCTTCACCATCTGGCAGTCCGACGAACAAATCTGGGTTTGGCGGATGACAGGACAACGCTATCTGCCTGAATGCATAGTGCCAACTGTAAATTTTGGTGGAGGAGGAATAATGGTCTGTGGCTGTTTTTCATGGTTCGGTCTAGGCGCCTTAGTTCCAGTGAAGGGAAATCTTAACACTACAGTATGCAATTATATTCTAGACAATTCTGTACTTCCAACTTTGTGGCAACAGTTTGGGCATGGCCCTTTTCTGTTTCATCATGACAATGCCCCTGTGCAAAAAGCGAGGTCCATACAGAAATGGTTTGTTGAGATCGGTGTGGAAGAACTTGACTGGCCTGCACAGAGCCCTGACCTCAACCCCATCGAACACCTTTGGAATGAATTGTAACGCCGACTGTGAGCCAGGCCTAGTCACCCAACATCAGTGCCCAACCTCATTAATGCTCTTGTGTCTGAAGTGTCTGAAGTCCCTGCAGCAATGTTCCGACATCTAGTGGAAAGCCTTCCTAGAAGAATGGAGGCTGTTATAGCAGCAAAGGCGGGACCAGCTCCATATTAAGGCCCATGAGTTTGGAATGAGATGTTCGACGAGCATACGTACATATGGCCATGTAGTGTATCTGCATCTGTTTCCTTGGCTCTGGCTTCACCCACCCTAATACACCCAATCAGAGTTGAATTGGCAAAGCTTCTGTGTCTCCTGTGGCACCGGTATTATATCATGCACTTAGTCTCCATGGTATTGTAGTCATATCTGGACTACTGGAAAACAGGGAAGTTATCATGTAGGAGACAGTTTAACTCACATCATTTAGATGTCCTCTTGTCAGTTCTACTTACCATAGGAAAACAACTGCAACATTTACCTGTCTCCCGTTCCTCATATAGAGTTTAGTTTCTTATCTCTATCTGAAATGGAACTTGTTTTTTAATATAGAGTAGGGTCATCTCAGAACAAAAACAGAATTAACCCTCCATTCCAAGGCCTGTACTCACGAAGTGTCTCAGAGTAGGAGTGCTGGTCTAGGATCAGTTTAGATCATAATGATTACGATTATATGGACAGAGGGGACCTGATCTTAGAGCAACACTGCTACTCTGTGTCACGATTACCAGGATCAGTAGAGAGGCAGAGTGCAGGAGACAGAGGTCCGAGTGATAGTGGTTTTTAATAGGAAATCCGGGAACAACACAAGAAGCCAAAAGGCACAGGGCGCACATAAACTCAACTAGGGAAAACACGTTCCCAAACAAAAGACGCACGGGGCGCAGCCCGGTAATATATATATATATAACAACGAGCGCAGCACTCACTAACAACTGTCCAGAGTTGACATAAAACAATCCCGCACGAAATCCTGAACTGAAAAGACACACTAAATAACCCCCCACTAATGACAGACAAGAAACAGGTGCGGATCAGACAGACAAAACCAAAAGACACAGAAACAACGATCGGTGGCAGCTAATAGGCCGGCGACGACGACCGCCGGGCGCCGCCCGACCGAGGAGGGCGCAACCTTCTGTGGATACTGTGACACTCTGAGATGCTTTATGGGGCTAGATTCTGCAGGCCAGGTTTTGCAGGCAAGGTGGAGTGACTGGCACAGCTCTGGATGGAGCTGCAACGTTAAAAAGACTTGGCACACTGCAATCTATGATCTTATGTGATTTATTGACAATATATTGATCCTTAGGTCTTCACCAGGCTTGTTCTGTGAAGAACTGCCTGGTTAGGGCAATGTTGTGATTATCTATTAGTCTCCATTCTCAGCGAGGAGTGTGCAGAGCTGTCAAGCCCTACAAATACAAATTCCATCTAGACACCGTTGCCCTAGAGCACAAAAAAAACTATACGTACCTCGGCCTAAACATCAGCGCCATAGCTATGTTCACAGCTTTGGAAATATCTGAGAGACGAGGTAAGAAGGGCCTTCTAAGCCATCAAAAGGAACATAAAATTCAACATAACAATTAGGATCCAGCTAAAAATAGTTCAGTTATAGAACCCATTGTCCTTTATGGTTGTGAGGCCTGGGGACCGCTCACCAATCAAAAATTCACAAAATGGGAAAAACACCAAATTGAGGCAAAGGGTGGCTACTATGAAGGCGCTGATGTTTATAGGCCGAGTTACGTCTAGTTTTTAGTGTGCTCTAGAGCAACGGTGTCTAGATGGAATTTGTATTTGTGGTCCTGGCAACTGGACCTTTTTTGGAACACCATTATTTTTGTCTTACTGAGATTTACTCAGGGCCCAGGTCCAACCAAAATCTGTGCAGAAGATCTAGGTGCTGTTGTAGGCCCTCCTTGGTTGGGTACAGAAGCATCGGATCATCAGCAAACGGTAGACATTTTACTTCAGATTCTAGTAAGGTGAGGCCGGGTGCTGCAGACTGTTCTTGTGCCCTCGCCAATTCATTGATATATATGTTGAAGAGGGTGGGGCTCAAGCTGCATTCCTGTCTCACCCCACGGTGGAAAGAAATGTGTATTTTTTGACAATTTTTACCTCACACTTTTTGTTTGTCTACATGTATTTTATAATGTTGTATGTTTTGGGTGTTCAGTCCTTGGTTCCAAATATTGGGGAAGATGCCAGAGCTGAGGGGGATGTTAAAAAGTATAGCCAATTGGAATTTGTGGTCTGTATTCTTTATCATTTCACTTAGGATACCATCAACACCACAGGACTTTTTGGATTATAGGGTTTGTATTTTGTCCTGTAGTTCAGTCAATGTAATTGGAGAATCCAGTGGGTTCTGGCAGTCTTTAATAGTCGATTTTAAGATTTGTATTTTGTCGTGTATATATGTTTTTGCTGTTTGTTCTGTTTGTTTTTGCATTCAAAACCTAAGAAAGGAATTGAGAAATCTTTCCAACCAATAACATAGAGAACCAGAAAACCTGAGATTTCACTATGGCGAATCACTAAAACTATTCAGAAATACACTAGGGAAAAATAATGAACAGCATGTCAGAACTCCGCTAACTGTAATTGAAGAATCCATAGAATCTAACCACTTCTGGGAAAATTCCAACACACTAAACAAACAACACAAGGAGTTATCTATCCAAAACGGAGATGTATGGATAAACCACTTCTCTAATCTCTTTGGCTCTATAACAAAGAACAAACAGCAAAAACATACATGATCAAAAGGTTGTCTGCTTGACATTTTTTGATTTGATAGGAAGCTGAGATTGCCATGGGAAACATATGTTTAGATTGATAGGGAAGCTGAGATTGGCATGGGAAACATATGTTAACATTGCCAAAGCAAGTGAAATAGATAATAAACAAAAGTGAAATAAACAATAAAAATGAACAGTAAACATTACACTTACAAAAGTTTCAGTGGAATAAAGACATTTCAGATGTCATATTTTGGCTAGGTACAGGGTTGTAAGGATGTGCAAATAGTTAAATTAAAGTACAAAAGGGAAAATAAATAAACATAAATATGGGTTGTATTTTTCCTCACTGGTTGCCCTTTTCTTGTGGCAACAGGTCAGAAATATTTCTGCTGTGATGGCACACTGGTATTTCCTCTCTCTCTTGGTGTCTCTTACCTCGCTCTCTTTCTCTCTCTCTCTCTGGGTTGAATTTCTCCAGGACCAGATGCTCAGGTTATGCCGTAGTCAGCTCCTACTATGTCTGACCTCCAGAACCCTGCCTGCCTGCTGCCTATTTAAGTCTACCGTGATATCTGAACCTGACCTGAGCAGGTTAATCCAGATGGTAAATGAATGAATTAAACCAACCAAAAATTATAGTAAGTTAGACTATCCACCAAAATGCATCTGTTTAAATATTACACTATTTAAGATTCATTTATAAAACAAACATGCATTTTTCTCTTCACTAAGTGACCATTAGTCACAGTATGGACCTTGGTTTACTACAGCGTTTCATAGCTTGATCCAGTCAGAATTGGATACACATTAGGAGATTTAAATAGAACAGAACAGTAAATGTTTGAGTCTGACTGGTTCAGTAATGTAAGGGGTCTCGTTAGCTTTCTGAAGTCTTCTTTTTCAAAACGCTGACATCCCAAAATGTGCATTTTAAACAATTTCATCTGCGTTTTTATATTGAAAGTCAACAATGTTTTTTTGCTTTAATAAAGTGATAATGGGCTTGCAACTCTAGTTTTTAATCACACAAAATAAATTAATGCAAAACATTCGCCATAAAATATATTTGTTTTCATCAGATGACAACGGAAGTGCAGCGCTATTTGGCTAGCAGCCATACATAAGTAAATTGGCTTACAATGAAAGAGCAAGGTATATTTTGCAAATACGATGCATGGCCATCAGATTTCTTATGTTTACCATAAATATAATGTAGCCAGCTACATTTCCTAATGTTTTGCTTGAAGTTAATCTTGCATTTTAACTTGCTAAAACTACCAGAGAAAAGTAACCATCACCTCTTCCTGTCTGCCATCAGTCAGAGCGCTGTCTGCTGATCGAATGCCTGTTCGTGAAAGATAAACAACTGATAATACATTTACATAATTATTCAGACTCTTTACTCAGTACTTTGTTGAAGCAGCTTTGGCAGCGATTACAGCATTGAGTCTTCTTGGGTATGACGCTACAAGCTTGGCACACCTGTATTTGGGGAGTTTCTCCCATTCTTCTCTGCAGATCCTCTCAAGCTCTCAAGTTGGATGAGGAGCGTCGCTGCACAGATATTTTCAGGTCTCTCCGATTGGGTTCAAGTCTAGGCTCAACCGAGCCATTAAAGGACATTCAGAGACTTGTCCCGAAGCCACTCCTGCGTTGTCTTGGCTGTGTGCTTAGGGTCGTTGTCCTGTTGGAAGGTGAACCTTCACCCCAGTCTGAGATCCTGAGCGCTCTGGAGCAGGTTTTCATCAAGGATCTATCTGTACTTTCCTCCGTTCATCTTTCTCTCGATCCTGTCTAGTCTCCCAGTCCCTGCCAGTGAAAAACATCCCCACAGCATGATGCTACGACCACCATGGTTCACCGTATGGATGCTGCCAGGTTTCCTCCAGATGTGACGCTTGGCATTCAGGCCAAAGTGTTCAATCTTGGTTTCGTCAGACCAGAGAATATTGTTAAATATTGGAACCGCTATATTTAAATGATGCCCGAGAAGCTGGTGTTTGGAAGATATATTGGCACGGGTGTTGTTAGGCCCAACCACTTAAGCGTTTGGAGAGGAAGAATTTGAGGACCTCCATCATTCAGGAATATTGGTGTATAGCAATGAGACATTTAGAGTGACTAGCCAATCTTCTTCACTAATAGTCATTCAGTCTAAATGTTCCATTGCCATACCGGCAGGCAACGTTCTTATCGCTTGCTTGCTAGCTAGCCAACTACGGCTAACTTACAGTCACGTCAAAAAGTGCAGCCAGAATAACAGCAAAGTAGCTTCATTTACATTTGTCTAAGCTGTTTTCTAGTGACATTTATTTGGCTACATCCATAACAATGAGCTAATGAGGTGTGATTTCACCTGGCATTGAAAATGTGCTCACTCGTCAGGACACTGTTGTTCAGAGGAGCTAACCAATAACACAGCAAACACAATCACTTCAAACTGAAGCTGGAAAGACTGCAAATTAGCTACGTTTCGTTTTTACCTTTTTTCATTATATATTTTTTTGTATATATCCATAAAAATGATGCTGAATCATGATTTTAACTAGCTGAGAAACGCTGCCTGCCTGTCTGTCTTGTCCCGACTCCCGACACGTTCATTACTATGGGACAGCAGAAGATCATATTTGAATATTGAAATAATGTTGCATATGTCAGAGAGACATACAAGGTTTATACAAATCTCCACTGCTGAAAATGAAATGTTAGTCTAAAATCAAATCATTTGTCACGTGCGCCGAATACAACAGGTGTAGAGCTTACAGTGAAATGCTTACTTACAGGCTCTAACCAATAGTGCAAAAAAGGTGTTAGGTGAACAATAGGTAAGTAAAGAAATAAAACAACAGTAAAAAGACATGCTATATACAGTAGCGAGGCTATAAAAGTAGTGAGGCTACATACAGACACCGGTTAGTCAGGCTGATTGAGGTAGTATGTACATGTAGATATGGTTAAAGTGACTATGCATATATGATGAACAGAGAGTAGCAGTAGTGTAAAAGAGGGGTTGGCGGGTGGGACACAATGCAGATAGCCCGGTTAGCCAATGTGCGGGAGCACTGGTTGGTCGGCCCAATTGAGGTAGTGAGTGGTTCAAGAAATGTGAGATAAGATGCTTTTTATAGTGGAGATCAAGTGTATAAGTTGTTTAGCTGGGTTGATGAGATTGTGGATTGCGCAGTCAGATGGAGCAGAGTAAATAAGCATTTTAACGTCATAGATTTAGCCGGTGGCAACTTGTGGAATAGACACCAGCTGGAATGCGGTTTTAACCAATCAACATTCAGGATTAGACCCACCCGTTGTATAAAAATGATTCCTTTATGATCTGGAGGGGTTACGAAATTAAATTAAACAAATTTCTTAACTAAATTAACTCAAGAGTACAATCAATTTCCTCTATTATGGAAAAGAACGTTAACTTTATACATTTCTTCAGTGGTGGAAAAAGTACCCAGTTGTCATACTTGAGTAAAAGTAAAGATACTTTAATAGCAAATGACTCAATTAAAAGTAAATGTTGCCTAGTAAAATACTATTTGAGTAAAAGTCTAAAAGTATTTGGTTTTAAATATACTTAAGTATCAAAAGTAAAAGTACGAATAATAAAAAATTCCTTATTAAGCAAACCAGACGGCACAATTTTCTAGATTTTTTAATCTAGAAAATCAGAGGTAGTAGGGATGACCAGGGATGTTCTCTTGATAAGTGTGTGAATTTAACCATTATCTGTCCTGCTAAGCATTCGAAATGCAACGAGTACTTTCGGGTGTTGTGGAAAATATATGGAGTAACAAGTACATGATTTTCTTTAGGAATGTAGTGAAGTAAAAGTACTCAAAAATATAAATAGTAAAGTACAGATACCCCCAAAAACGACTTAAGCAGTACTTTAAAGTATTTTTACTTAAGTACTTTACACCATTGTATTTCTTAGATGTACTTGTTACAAAGATGGGCCAATCACTTAACTACTACAGTTTACAGAAAACCTACAGATAAAGATACTGACATCTGATAGTTATCACCCTCTCCTCATACAAAGACTTTACCAGTCAGCCAACTTCATAGACTGCGTTGCATCTGTGACACATATGATAGACAATCAAATTATCTCCTTGAGCGTTTCCCACTTGAGAGGATTCCCCCGATACTTGTCTTGATAAAACTAAGAACAGAAGCCAGTTACTTAAGAAGAAACAGTTTTCTGTAAACTATATTCTTACTTTCAATGATAGCTGTAATGGCATCAAGTCGAGATTAAGCGTCAATGTTTGACGACTATATTGTCAATAAACACTGGCATAAACTATCATCAGACTCCTCTTTAAATTCTGCCTCCCAGAATCCATCTTTATTCACCTATAAACAATCCAGAAAATTCCATGAAACATATTGGTTAAATCAGATGTCAGCGAGAGAAAATTGAGGCCTTCATAGAAGGATGCAGATCATGTAGCACCATATGGAAATCTTCTAAATTAAATTCATGTATTATTCATGTATAACTTGCACTACTAAAGGACTTATTTATATGTTACAGTGTTGTAATAAGATTTATATTGGAAAAACATCCCGCGCCTTGAAAGTGCGCCTTGGAGAACATAAATCCACTATCAGACGTCAAGATATCACCTCACCAGTTACGACACTTTTTAGAACAAAATCATTCTATTTTTGAATTGAGATGCGTTGAAAATTCTGGCAACAAATTACTCCAAAGAGAAGACGTGGAAAAATAAGTTAAATTCTGTATCCCCACACGGTTTTCACCTCCTTCCTATAGGCCAAATTTAGACTTATACAACAACACTGTCCATATCAGTTTGCATATCATTTATGAGTTAGCCCTACATATTTATCAACTGCTGAGCCTGATGTCCTTTGTGGTAAGCTAGCTCATGAATTGCGATCATGTATCCAAGTGAGCAGACACCTAAGGCAATTGATTCGTGAACGGTTCACGGCTGATACTCCCATACCCTATAATTCTGTATTTCTGAAGTGCTGCTTTGTTGTTTTATTTGAAAACTAAGACGCTTGATTGCATTTCAAATCATGAATGACTCGTATGCTGTATGATGACATGAATGAATGATATAATTCTGTATTTCTGTAGTGACTAAATTGTATACAGGCAGGGGCGGAAATCCCAGGGGGGACGGGGGGACACGACCCCCCCCATCGTGGGAAAAATATGATTTGTCCCCCCCAATATATCACTGAAACATAACTATGTAATTTAAATAATATTAATAATACGCAATGAAAGCAATTGTGCTGATTATAGACACTTAATAGCGCGTTTTTAAGTTTCAAAAGATTGCGACCCCCCCGCCCTTTGCCTCACAATGGTTTGATCCACTGCCAGTTTCTTAGCTTGCTACGTAACTGCCGTGAGGTTCATCCAGTCAATCGCGCACACACACACTAGCTGAATATGCAGAGCTAGCGCGCAAATATTAACTATTAAGCTAGCTAGTACCTATTCCATTTATGTTGCGTCGTCAAAGATGGAATCAGCATGCAGATGATGTAAGTTAGTGCTTCAAAGTCCCTGTGATAAGGTTAGCGATAAACTGAAGTCCAAACTGAACAGAACTACACTCTCTTCTACCATTGTCTTAAATATATTTAATGGTCTCGTTGCAAAAGCTAAATTGTCGCAAGGGAACTTTTATTTATTTATTTTATTTCACCTTTATTTAACCCAGGTAGCAAAGATTATAGCAAACACCACTGAAACTGAATTGGTGCTCGCTAGCTTTGCAAATTCAGCTATTGTTGGAAGCCAGACAATATGAAACAAACTATTAAAATTACAAAAGGTTGCAGCATATGTTGTGTAAATAGTGAACTCATACAGCTGTCAACTCTTGTCATTTTAATCCGTTTCACATTTGCTAGCTACCTTTTAGATCGAATCCCATATAGAATGATTGAAGATGATAGAAGCCCATCTCCTACTGTAAATAACCTACACACTGTGTGTGTAGCCAGCCAGCCAGCCAGGTAGAAAAATGGCAGAAAAATAAAAGACGGACATCAGAGTATTTTTCAATACACCAAAACGCATAGTAAGAACCCTAGTAGCCTAATATCTCAAAGACTAGTTGATAAAATGTTCATAAGAAAGAAATGAAATTCTAATGGAAATGTTTCACAATGATGTCATTAGGCAGAGCAGGCAACAGATGGCACACAGACAGCAGAGTTGGGGACAGATATGCAGGGACAGACTGGCAGAGACAGGGAGTCTCAGGTAAGTTTGTGGAGTCTTTGTTTGGCAACATTATGAAAGGTTCTCAATTTTTTGGACTTGTAAAATAGGAACATAATTGGAAAATGCCATGGATACCCCCACTCTCAACTTAAACTGGTGACTGAACTAAGATTTGTTAAAGGCAATGGTATTGCTGTTGTGATTAGTTGTGTAGTTTTGGGTACCGGTAGTTAGGAGTACGGCAAACACCATATTTCTTTGGTTCCTCAATATACATTTACCATATTACAATGTAGGCTATGTGTTACAGCACTACTTTTGGTGTCCCCCTCAGGAATTGCTCTTGAGAAAATTTAATGTAATTGTCCCCTCCAAAGTGGATATCAGATTTTCGCCCCTGTATACAGGTAGACCAGAGAAGCCACATCTCTGATTGGCAGATGAGTGGCAACCCTAATTAGAAGCACCTGCTACTCATCGGTTGCTCACCTGTGTTCCCTATAGATGCTGTTTTGAATTCAAGCGATTTGTAGCTACACACTGAAGAAGGCTGCAAAGCCAAAACGTCTGTGTAACCTGTCCCTGATGCAGTGAAAATAATACAAAAATGGGGAAATTAAGTAAGCTTTATGCGACATCTTTTTGAGTGCGGCCCCATCACACCTTTTGTTTGTTTGAATTCACAGGTTTTACAAGCCAGCCAAGCTTCGGGAGAGTGTGATGGTCCCCTTTTTGATTTGCCCCTCCCGTGCCCCTGTTGTTCAGAGCCTTACCAAAACTGGCTCCATCTAGAGCCAGAGGCCGCTTTCACAGAGTGGCGTGCAGTGTTCCAAATGTTAGAGCTGAATAGATTGATCTTGATGGCATAATGGGAATAGCCAAGTTGTTTGTTTGTTTGTTTGTTTGTTTCGGAAACTTTAGTTCTGATCTTTTTTAGAGAGATTTAGACAGGCAGAGATTTAGACAGGCAGACAGACAGTGCAGAGACCCCAGGTGCCTGAATCCCAGCCCAGCAGCATGGAGGGGGATGAGACTGAGAGAAGCTTCCTCCTCCACCACATGCCTGGCTGGCTGGGGTGGTGAATTTCACAGTTTCTAAAACACAAGATGGTGAAAGCACAAGAGGTGCAGGCTGTAACCATGGCAACCCGGAGACTAAATGAAATAATTGGGTCTGGGCTGGCCCAGATTGTGTTAAAAAAGAAGGTAGAAAGATTAAACCCTTCTTCTTCGTCGTCGTCGTTGTTGTTGTTCCCAAACCTTGGCCTTGTTTTACAGTGTCTTCTGGGCTGAGTTGAGCGGTCTAGGTTGTTGTTACTAGCTAGGTAAGGATGATGGATGAGTTGGCCAGTTACAGTCCTCAAAGTGTCCTACATACCTGGATAACAGACCTAGTGGGTTCACATAGTGGCCTATTTGGTCTTTTACGAAAACCTTTAGTATATTATTGAGCGTGTATGGAGAATCAGATGGGCGAGGTTTGCACTTTTGTGACTATTCCATTGGTTGCATTGTGCCAGACAAGCTCAGTCAAGCACAGATAAAGTATTTTGGATGAAAACAAATATTATACTTTTTTTTAACCAGGTCTTCTAGATTACTGATTTTAAATCTCTCCACTCCACAGGCTTGCCAGACAGACAGACAGCCAGACAGACAGACGGACTAGTACCTGAGTTATTATTGTTCAGATTTAGGCCTAGTGATTATATTATGATGAACATTTTGGTACAATAATGGAAATGAACGAAGTACTTGAAATAAATCCCCCTCTTAATCTCTGATGTTATGTTGCCTGCCTTTCTCTTTGCCATCTAACATAGAGTGCTTTTAGTACAGATCACTGAATGACATGATCCAACCCACACCACATAACTGTCCGTGAGCGTAGCGACTAGCTAGAGTAGATACAGTGCCTTCGGAAAGTATTCAGACCCCTTGACTTTTTCCACATTTTGTTACGTTACAGCCTTATTCTAAAAGGAACAAAAAATCCCCTCATCAATCGACACACAATACACCATAATTACAAAGCAAAAACAGGTCGTTGTCCTGTTGGAAGGTGAACCTTCGCCCCAGTCTGAGGTCCTGAGCGTTCTGAGGAAGGTTTTCATCAAGGATCTCTCTTTACTTTGCTCCGTTCAACTTTCACCTTGATCCTGACTAGTCTCCCAGTCCCTGCCGCTGAAAAACATCCCCACATCATGATGCTGCCACCACCATGCTTCATCGTAGGGATGGTGCCAGGTTTTCTCCAGATGTGACGCTTGGCATTCAGGCCAAAGAGTTCAATCTTGGTTTCATCAGACCAGAGAATCTTGTTTCTCATGGTCTGAGAGACTTTCGGTGCCTTTTGGCAAACTACAAGTGGGCTGTCATGTGCCTTTTACTGAGGAGTGGCTTCCGTCTGACCACTCTACCATAAAGGCCTGATTGGTGGAGTGCTGCAGAGATGGTTGTCCTTCTGGAAGGTTTTCCCATCTCCACAGAGGTACTCTAGAGCTCTGTCAGAGTCACCTCCCTGACCAAGGCCCTTCTCCCTCGATTGCTCAGTTTGGCTGGGCGGCCACCTCTAAGAAGAGTCTTGGTGGTTCCAAACTTCTTCCATCTAAGAATAATGGAGGCCATTGTGTTCTTGGGGACCTTTAATGCTGCAGACATTTTCTGGTACCCTTCCCCAGATCTGTGCTTCGACACAATTCTGTCTCTGAGCTCTACGGACAATTTCTTCGGCCTCATAGCTTGGCTTTTGCTCTGACATGCACTGTCAACTGTGAGACCTCTATATAGCCTAGAGGTCGACCGATTTAATCGGCATGGCCGATTTAATTAGGGCCGAATTCAAGTTTTCATAACAATCGGTAATCAGCCTTTTTGGATGCCGATTACATTTCAATCCATGAAGAGACTGCGTGACAGGCTGTCCACCTGTTACGCGAGTGCAGCGTCAACAGGACCTTGTGGCTGCAATGAGCCAAGGTAAGTTGCTAGCTAGCATTAATCTTCTTATAAAAAACAATCAATCTTCACATAATCACTAGTTAACTACACATGGTTAATGATATTACTAGGTTAACTAGCTTGTCCTGCGTTGCATATAATCAATACGATGCCTGTTCATTTATCATCGAATCACAGCCTACTTCAACTTCACCAAAAGGGTGATTTAACAAGCGCATTGGCGAAAAAAGCACATTCATTGCTCAAATTTAACTAACCATAAACATCAATGCCTTTCTGAAAATCAATACACAGAAGTATATATTTTTAAACCTGCATATTTAGTCAAAATAAATGCATGTTAGCAGGCAATATTAACAAGGGAAATTGTGTCACTTCTCTTGCGTTCAGTGCAAGCAGAGTCAGGGTAGATGCAGCAGTTTGGGCCACCTGACTCGTTGCAAACTGTTTGAAGACCATTTCTTCCTAACAAAGACCGTAATTAATTTGCCAGAATTTTACATAATTATGACATAACATCGAAGGTTGTGCAATGTAACAGGAATATTTAGACTTAGGGTTGCCACCCGTTAGATAAAATACGGAACGGTTCCATATTTCACTGAAAGATAAAACGTTTTGTTTTCGAGATGATAGTTTCCGGATTCGACCATATTAATGACCAAAGGCTCGTATTTCTGTGTGTTTATTATATTATAATTAAGTCTATGATTTGATATTTGACAGATCAGTCTGACTGAGCGGTGGTAGGCAGCAGCAGGCTCATAAGCATTCATTCAAACAGCACTTTACTGCGTTTGCCAGCAGCTCTTACCAATGCTTGATTCACAGCGCTGTTTATGACTTCAAGCCTATCAACTCCCGAGATTAGGCTGGCAATACTAAAGTGCCTATAAGAACATCCAATAGTCAAAGGTGTATGAAATACAAATGGTATAGAGAGAAATAGTCGTCACGTCATAATTTCTATAACTACAACCTAAAACTTCTTACCTGGGAATATTGAAGACTCATGTTAAAAGGAACCACCAGCTTTCATATGTTCTCATGTTCTGAGCAAGGAACTTAAACGTTAGCTTTCTTACATGGCACATATTTCACTTTTACTTTCTTCTCCAACATTGTGTTTTTGCATTATTTAAACCAAATTGAACATGTTTCATTATTTATTTGAGACTAAATTGATTTTATTTATGTATTATATTAAGTTCAAATAAAAGTGTTCATTGTTCAGTCAGTATTGTTGTAATTCTCATTATTACAAATATATATAAAAATCGTCCGATTAATCGGTATCGTATTTTTTCGGTCTTCCAATAATCTGTATCGGCGTTGACAAATCATAATTGGTCAATTTCTAATATAGACAGGTGTGTGCCTTTCCAAATCATGTCCAATCAGTTGAATTTACCACAGGTGGACTCCAATCAAGTTGTAGAAACATCTCAAGGATGATCAATGGAAACAGGATGCACCTGAGCTCAATTTCAAGTCTCATAGCAAACAGTCTGAATACTTATGTAAAAAAGGTATATCTGTTTTATATTTGTAATACATTTTGCAAAAATGTCTGAACCTGTTTTCACTTTGCCATTATGGGGTATTGTGTGTAGATGTGGAAAGAAATCATATAATACATTTTAGAATAAGGCTGTAAGGTAGCAAAATGTGGAAAAAGGAATAGGTCTGAATACTTTCCGAAATGCACTGTATGCTGCCTGTACATGGCCCTTCTGGCCAGGGGAAAAATATAGTGTTCAACGTAAATTGGTTGATTTCTTTTGATTTTCCCATGATGTCAAGCAAAGAGGCACTGAGTTTGAAGGTAGGCCTTGAAATACATCCACAGGTACACCTCCAATTGACTCAAATGATGTCAATTAGCCTATCAGAAGCTTCTAAAGCCATGACATCATTTTCTGGAATTTTCCAAGCTGTTTAAAGGCACAGTCAACTTAGTGGATGTAAACTTCTGACCCACTGGAATTGTGATACAGTGAATTATAAGTGAAATAATCTGTCTGTAAACAATTACATTACTCATCTCATATGTATATACTGTACTCTATACCATCTACTGCATCTTGCCATCCTGATGTAATGTATCACTAGCCACCTTAAACAATGCTGCTTTATGTTTACATACCCTACATTACTCATCTCATATGTATATACTGTACTCTATACCATCTACTGCATCTTGCCTATGCCGTTCGGTCATCTCATTTATATATATTTTTATGTACATATTCGTATTCATTCCTTTACACTTGTGTGTACAAGGTAGTTGTTGTGGAATTGGTAGATTACTTGTTAGATATTACGGCACGGTCGGAACTAGAAGCACAAGCATTTCGCTACACTCGCATTAACACCTGCTAACCATGTGTATGTGACAAATACATTTGATTTGATTTGTTGGAAAAATGACTTGTGTCGTGCACAAAGCAGATGTCCTAACCAACTTGCCAAAACTATATTTTGTTAACAAGAAATTTGTGGAGTGGTTGAAAAACGAGTTTTAATGACTCCAACCTAAGTGTATGTAAACTTTCACCTTCAACTGTAATTTATGAGCAGGGTCCACCTCTCTGGACGACCCCCCCCCCCCGGCTCACCTCCAGTCCTCCAGCTCTGGTACTTTATGGGGAGCAAAGGGATCGTGTTTGTGTTTTCTCCAGACCAACACAGAGGAGTCTTTGTGGGAGTTGACAGTTCCCACTCCTACTATCCAAAGACTGCAGCACTGTGTGTGTATATCACTGGCTTCCTGCAGTAGACCCATTTCAGACCCAAACCTAAACCCTTACCTTTTATTTGGATAATCGGTTTACTGCTGAGGTGGCTGGCTGTTGGTTCCTGGGAATGTTAACATTAAGTCAATTGTTTGTTTTTGTTTATGCTAGATTAACTTTACTTATTGATATTTTAATCTGTCTTCTGCTGTTATAGAGACTTCCTGATTGATCACATTCAGAGATTTAACCTAACATTACTGATGGTCAAGCCACAATACAGCTGCATACAAAGCTGCATTTTCATTTTGAGTAACAGCCCATGCCTTCCATTAACAGCTATATTATGCAGAGTACATTTTAATTGGTTGCACAATACAAGCAAAACATTGGCAGGCATGGTGCTTGTTGCCTGCTGTGGAGTGTGAATAATTGAGTTGAATGGCATTTTACAGGGCCGGTTCTGTGACTCATACCAATGACTAGCGAATAGCAGCGATGCTCGGAAACTCCTTGAACCATCCCACGTCACTCATTTCCTGATTGGAATTCTGTGGAAGTCAAAGATCTGTAGAGGGATGTGGTGAAGTTCCGTTTTGTCTGGAGCAGGGCTAGAGGATGGTGCTAGAGGATGGTGCTAGAGGATAGGGCTGAAGGATCTATGAAGCCCGTCTGCTCCTCTCTCTCAGTATGTGTGTGTGTATGTGCTATTGCGTTTGTGTAGTGTGCGTGTTTGTGTGGTGTGCGTTTGTGTATGTACTATGTCATTCAGAATGCTGCTCAGAAATTCAGAGAGTCTCGTACATCTTGTGGTCTCTGGGTTATGTGTAGGGAATTTTCTACAATTCCTCTCCAACAATATCCATATTGACAGCTACCTATCTTGAAAAGGCTCCTGAAAGCTCTGAGATTAAGCGTCAATGTTTGACGACTATATTGTCAGTAATATTATGTTTTGATTTAAAGGGATACTTTGTGATTTTGGAAGCCCTTTATCTACTTCACCAGAGTCAGATGAACTCACTGATACCATTTTTATGTCTCTGCATCCAGTATGAAGGAAGTTGGATTTAGTTTTACGATCCAATGCTAACTAGTGTTAGCACAAAGACTGGAAGTCTATGGTATCTACTAGCATGCTAGCAGTTACCATAGACTTCCAGTCATTACGTTAACACCAGTTAGCAATTGTGCTAATGCCAGTTAGCAACTTACTTCAAACTTAGGGCCGACCCCATTTAGTCGACTGGTCGATTCTTTGGTCGATAGACTGTTGGTTGACCGAGATTTCTTTAGTAGCACATTTGTTTATAATAATCATGGGGCACAATACACCTGTCTTATTGGTGCCTGTCTGAGTGGACTAATCCATTGTGGAGGCTGTGGGGATGGAACAGTCCATCACTAAGACATGTGCTATTGAAATTGTATATCAAATCAAATGTATTTATGTAGCCCTTCTTACATCAGCTGATATCTTAAAGTGCTGTACCGAAACCCAGCCTAAAACCCCAAACAGCAAGCAATGCAGGTGTAGAAGCACGGTGGCTAGGAAAAACTCCCTAGAAAGGCCAAAACCTAGAGAGGAACCAGGCTATGAGAGGAACCAGGCTATGAGGGGTGGCCAGTCCTCTTCTGGCTGTGCCGGGTGGAGATTATAACAGAACATGGCCAAGATGGTCAAATAATAATAATCACAGTGGTTGTCAAGGGTGCAACAGGTCAGCACCTCAGGAGTAAATGTCAGTTGGTTTTTCATAGCCGATCATTGAGAGTATCTCTACCGCTCCGGCTGTCTCTAGAGAGTTGAAAACAGCAGGTCTGGGACAGGTAGCATTTTCGGTGAACAGGTCAGGGTTCCATAGTCACAGGCAGAACAGTTGAAACTGGAGCAGCAGCACGGCCAGGTGGACTGGAGACAGCAAGGAGTCATCATGCCAGGTAGTCCTGAGGCATGGTCCTAGGGCTCAGGTCCTCCGAGAGAGAGCGAGAGAGAAAGAAAGAAAGACAGAGAGAGAAAGAGAGAATTAGAGAGAGCATACTTAAATTCACACAGGACACCGGATAAGACAGGAGAAATACTCCAGATATAACAGACTGACCCTAGCCCTCCGACACAAACTACTGCAGCATAAATACTGGAGGCTGAGACAGGAGGGGTCAGGAGACACTGTGGCCCCATCCGATGATACCCCCGGACAGGGCCAACCAGGCAGGATATAACCCCACCCACTTTGCCAAAGCACAGCCCCCACACCACTAGAGGGATATTTTCAACCACCAGCTTACCATCCTGAGACAAGGCCGAGTATAGCCCACAAAGATCTCCGCCACGGCACAACCCAAGGGGTGCGCCAACCCGGACAGGAAGACCACGTCACTGACTCAACCCACCCAAGTGACGCACCCCTCCTAGGGACGCCATGGAAGAGCACCAGTAAGCCAGTGACTCAGCCCCTGTAATAGGGTATTATATGGTTATTTTACATAAGAATAGTTGTGCAACACTAATAAAAATTATATTATTTTATAACAAATGCGCTTTCTCCCACATTGGATAGCGGTATCTGTCCGCAGTTCTGAAACACATCAGTGCGCTGTTGAATTGCCGCCTTTTCCAAGAGACCATGTTGCTATGTGCATAATAGTAAAGTTAATCAGCATATTGGTGTTGAGAACAATGCGGCGGAGGCAGAAGCAATTGTCTAAGAAAAGTGAGGAGAGAGGAAAGCCCAACTTAAATAGGTCCATGATTAATAGCCTAACTGTTAAATGTGCCTGGCTTTATAAATCATCCATATATATCTACAGAAATGAGACAGATCATGCTACTGATGCTTGTTTGAGTGTTTGTTTAATAGCCTCCTGATTCTGTGAGCACCAAGCTTCACGTAACCAGAACATGTCGGATAAACAATTTCACAAATTTTGTTTTTTATATTTTCTAAGCTATAATAAAGGCTTCACCATGTTTCTCTCTCCTTAGAACAACTTCAGGTATTATTTCTTATTTATTTAGACGGCACGATAAACACTGTTGATGTTCTGTGGTGGTCACTGCAGCAGAGACGGCACGATAAACACTGTTGATGTTCTGTGGTGGTCACTGCAGCAGAGACGGCACGATAAACACTGTTGATGTTCTCTGGTGGTCGCTGCAGCAGAGACGGCACCATAAACACTGTTGATGTTCTCTGGTGGTCGCTGCAGCAGAGACGGCACGATAAACACTGTTGATGTTCTGTGGTGGTCGCTGCAGCAGAGACCGCACGATAAACACTGTTGATGTTCTCTGGTGGTCGCTGCAGCAGAGACGGCACGATAAACACTGTTGATGTTCTGTGGTGGTCACTGCAGCAGAGACCGCACGATAAACACTGTTGATGTTCTGTGGTGGTCGCTGCAGCAGAGACCGCACGATAAACACTGTTGATGTTCTGTGGTGGTCACTGCAGCAGAGACGGCACGATAAACACTGTTGATGTTCTGTGGTGGTCACTGCAGCAGAGACCGCACGATAAACACTGTTGATGTTCTCTGGTGGTCGCTGCAGCAGAGACCGCACGATAAACACTGTTGATGTTCTGTGGTGGTCGCTGCAGCAGAGACGGCACGATAAACACTGTTGATGTTCTGTGGTGGTCACTGCAGCAGAGACCGCACGATAAACACTGTTGATGTTCTCTGGTGGTCGCTGCAGCAGAGACCGCACGATAAACACTGTTGATGTTCTGTGGTGGTCACTGCAGCAGAGACCGCACGATAAACACTGTTGATGTTCTGTGGTGGTCACTGCAGCAGAGACCGCACGATAAACACTGTTGATGTTCTCTGGTGGTCACTGCAGCAGAGACCGCACGATAAACACTGTTGATGTTCTGTGGTGGTCACTGCAGCAGAGACGGCACGATAAACACTGTTGATGTTCTCTGGTGGTCGCTGCAGCAGAGACAGCACGATAAACACTGTTGATGTTCTCTGGTGGTCGCTGCAGCAGAGACGGCACGATAAACACTGTTGATATTCTGTGGTGGTCACTGCAGCAGAGACCACACGATAAACACTGTTGATGTTCTCTGGTGGTCGCTGCAGCAGAGACGGCACGATAAACACTGTTGATGTTCTCTGGTGGTCGCTGCAGCAGAGACGGCACGATAAACACTGTTGATGTTCTGTGGTGGTCACTGCAGCAGAGACGGCACGATAAACACTGTTGATGTTCTGTGGTGGTCACTGCAGCAGAGACGGCACGATAAACACTGTTGATGTTCTCTGGTGGTCGCTGCAGCAGAGACGGCACGATAAACACTGTTGATGTTCTCTGGTGGTCGCTGCAGCAGAGACGGCACGATAAACACTGTTGATGTTCTGTGGTGGTCACTGCAGCAGAGACGGCACGATAAACACTGTTGATGTTCTCTGGTGGTCGCTGCAGCAGAGACGGCACGATAAACACTGTTGATGTTCTGTGGTGGTCACTGCAGCAGAGACGGCACGATAAACACTGTTGATGTTCTGTGGTGGTCACTGCAGCAGAGACGGCACGATAAACACTGTTGATGTTCTCTGGTGGTCGCTGCAGCAGAGACAGCACGATAAACACTGTTGATGTTCTCTGGTGGTCGCTGCAGCAGAGACGGCACGATAAACACTGTTGATATTCTGTGGTGGTCACTGCAGCAGAGACCACACGATAAACACTGTTGATGTTCTCTGGTGGTCGCTGCAGCAGAGACGGCACGATAAACACTGTTGATGTTCTCTGGTGGTCGCTGCAGCAGAGACGGCACGATAAACACTGTTGATGTTCTGTGGTGGTCACTGCAGCAGAGACGGCACGATAAACACTGTTGATGTTCTGTGGTGGTCACTGCAGCAGAGACGGCACGATAAACACTGTTGATGTTCTGTGGTGGTCGCTGCAGCAGAGACAGCATGATAAACACTGTTGATGTTTTCTGGTGGTCGCTGCAGCAGAGACAGCACGATAAACACTGTTGATGTTCTGTGGTGGTCACTGCAGCAGAGACCACATGATAAACACTCTTGATGTTCCACAGTCACTCGCTGTCATTTTTTCTCACCACAGCGCCGCAAGTCTGAGCCCGGCCCGGCACAATCAAATCAATTGCTGGTCAGACTCCCTCTTGTCATTTGTGTGTAGGGGTGGACGGTATCCAGATCATATCGTGACTGTGCAATACCGGGATATACGTTATTACCGGTAGTGCACACAAGGGGCACAACGCTTTTTTCATTTCAAATTTACCAAAATGCTAACAAGTACTAAAGAATCCTCATAGTGGATGCTAGGTAAATGCTAACAAGTACTAAAGAATCCTCATAGTGGATCCTGAGTTACAGGCAGTTAGATTTGGGTATGTCATTTTAGGTGAACATTTTTAAAAAGGGGGCAGGTCCTTATTAAGAGGTTTTTAAACAAACCCACCTGTCCTCTCGACAGCCACTGTGATTAAACAAACCACCTGTCCTCTTAAGAACTGTATAGGCTAACTTTGACTGTGAAGGGATGAAAGGCAGTGCCTATTTGCACCCTCAAAGAAAGTTGAGTGACTTCTCTCTGATACTTTTAGCTGCAGGGATGAGACAAGGGGAGTGGGTGGCATCGCTGTGGGATGCATCTGTCTCAGTGTCTGGCCGTCCCAAATGGCAACCTATTCCCTTTATAGTGCACTACTTTTGACCAGGGCCCATAGGGTATGAAACAAAGGGCTCTGGTCAGAGTAGTGCCCTATTTAAGGAATATGGTGACATTTGGGACGTACTCTGTCTGGTCCCGACGGCACGACAGGATAGATGGTTCTAGACTTCAGAGGATAGTGAAGTTTTGTTTTATTCTCAAAGGAGCAGAATGCGTTTTCATCATTAGTACCGAGACTGCTGCTGTTATGTCTGAGGCCAGCCAGCACCACTCTGACCTTTAGTGATGGACTGACTGGCTGGCTGACTGACGGAGAGACAAGGTGATAGGTGTGACAGTTTCCATTTGCACCTTTTAAAGATGAAATCTGCAGTAGGAGTTAACCGCGTGCATGCCCCCGGCCGCCACAAGGAGTTGCTAGAGCATGATGGGACAAGGACGTCCCAGCCGGCCAATCTCTCCCCTAACCCGGACAATGCTGGCCACAATGGAGGCCCGCAGTATACAGCGGGAGGTCCGCAGTATACAGCGGGAGGTCCGCAGTATACAGCGGGAGGCCCGCAGTATACAGCGGTAGGCCCGCAGTATACAGCGGGAGGCCTATTTATTATAAACCTACATCTTCTAAATTGAATCCCTATTTGCCGGCGGTTAACCGGTGTCTCCGTCTGTGTACAGTGTTGTATAGTTGAACTGTATTTGTCTCTCTCATTCATTTTTTGGTTCTTCTCCCCAAGTGATGATGTGCCTGACGGTGGTGTGAAAAACTAGGGTTGGGTAACATGTGATGCTTCAGTGGACTTGAATGCCTCAATCATATTGTCTGTGTCTGTCAAGCAACGATTTAACATGTCTGGTGGGGACTGTGAAGAGACCCCTGGTGACATATCTGGTGGGGACAGTGAAGAGACCCCTGGTGACATGTCTGGGGGGGACTGTGAAGAGACCCCTGGTGACATGTCTGGGGGGGACTGTGAAGAGACCCCTGGTAACATGTCTGGTGGGGACTGTGAAGAGACCCCTGGTAACATGTCTGGTGGGGTGTGTCTTTCTGAATTCAGTTGTTTATACAAACAATTTGGGATTTTCAACACGGTGATATTTCTCAGAATTGTCCAGAGCCTGTTCTAAAGTAGTGCACTATATAGGGAATAGGGTGATATTTAGGATAAAACCATGGGTGAAGAGTGAACAGGTTCATCCTGTGTGGCCACATAAGCTCAGATCGATCCCTGCTGCCTCCACCCACCTCAGTAATGCAATGTGTCAACACAATGAAACACTGTGTCAACGCAATGAAATGCAATCTGTCAACACAATGAAACGCAATGTGTCAACACAAGGAAACACTGTGTCAACGCAATGAAACGCAATGTGTCAACACAATGAAACGCAATGTGTCAACACAATGAAACACTGTGTCAACGCAATGAAACGCAATGTGTCAACACAATGAAACGCAATGTGTCAACACAATGAAACGCAATGTGTCAACACAATGTGGCACTTATTCCCGTATTGAACACATCACACAATGAATGTAGCCTCCTCTATAGTACAGTGGTGATTCTAGAAGCATGGTATACACACTGTTTTGGTCTAAATTAGATACCTAGTTTCTCAACATTTTGGTCACAGTCTTTTCCAATGTATCAGATCTAGGCTATTTCTTTATATTTCTTTACCCACATGTGTCCTTAAAAAAGGTCAAAGTGCAATACAAGGCTAGAATGAGTACTTTAGGAAACTTGACTGTAGCCTAATCTATTCGGTCTCCTTGCTTTGCAGTGTAATCAATGTTTCTTCAGGACATTGATCTAGTCACAATTAACGTATCTACAGTTTGTAATGAGTGTCCTGCTAGAGCCTGACCAATCAATGCCCACGTAGCAGCAGCTCTACGAGCCTTTCAGCTGATACAGCACAGACCTTTAAAGTCCCTTTTCATCATCTAGTAAGTAGCTTTGCTAGACTACACTATAGAAATAGCCTAAAAGTACACTCAACATGGCCGCCGGCCTGGCCCACCTGTCACGAAACATTGACTTGAGTGAGAATGACCCTTCTGGAAATTCTATTTCTATGACCTCACACCAAGTTAGATTCCATCTCCCTCGGTGCCGTTGATGAATGGAACACATTCCAATCATCTGAGTAATCTTAATGGGGGAATCAGCAGTGTGGTGTTAATAGGATCTAGTTATGTTGATATGCATTCTGTAGGCAGCCAGGGCTATTCCTGTTTGAGCCATGTTGACAAGTCACATAAGGCTAGTTAATACTTTAGTCTGCACACACAGAAACCTGACGTTGCATTTATGCGGCAGAAGCCAGTCAGAAGACTGGTCAATCTTTTACTAATTCATAACCCTCCCTTTGCTCAGATCCCTTGTAAAAAGCTGTGGAAGCAGTTTGTAGTGATCCTGATTGTGTTGCTGTTGTATTGAAACCATGCAAAGCTGCTTGTGGTTGTCAGTGTTAACAGTGTTTCTACCAGACTCCTCTGTGTGCTTCATAAAGCTCTGTTTTGAAATGCCCACATCCCAGCCAGGCATTTATTCTTCCTCTCTCTTTCTCTATTTCTCTCTCTCTTTTTCTCTTTCTCTCTCTTTCTTTTTCTCTCTCTTTTTCTCTCTTCTTCTCTCTTTTTCTCTCTCTATTTCTCTCTTTCTCTCTCTTTCTCTATCTCTCTCCTCTCTCTCTCTCTCTCTCTCTCTCTCGCTCTCTCGCGCTCTCAATTCAATTCAAAGGGCTTTATTGGCTTGGGAAACATGTTTAAATTGCCAAAGCAAGTGAAATAGATAATAAACAAAAGTGAAATAAACCATTTTTTTCTATAAACAATATTTACAATGATGTTTGTTCTTCACTGGTTGACCGTTTCTTGTGGCAACAGGTCACAAATCTTGCTGCAGTGATGGCACACTGTGGTATTTCAGCCAGTAGATATGGGAGTTTATTAAAATCGGGTTTGTTTTCTAATTCTTTGTGGATCTGTGTAATCTGAGGGAAATATGTGTCTCTAATAAGGTCATACATTTGGCAGGAGGTTAGGAAGTGCAGCTCAGATTTCAACTCATTTTCTGGATTTTGATAATTAGCGGGTTTTGGCCTAATTCTGCTCTCTGTCTCTCTCCGTCTCTCTGTCTCTGTCTGTCTGTCTGTCTGTCTGTCTGTCTCTCTCTCTCTCTCTCTCTCTCTCTCTCTCTCTCTCTCCTCTCTCTCTCTCTCTCTCTCCTTGTCTGTCTGTTTCTCTCTCTCTTTGTCTCTCTCTGTCTCTCTCCTTGTCTGTCTCTCTGTCTCTCTCTGTCTCTGTCTCTCTCTGTCTCTGTGCCGTTGATGAATGGAACACATTCCAATCATCTGAGTAATCTTTATGGGGGAATCAGCAGTGTGGTGTTAATAGGATCTAGTTATGTTGATATGAACTACAACTACCATCACAGAATATTAAATAATAATGTAAATAATAATAATACAACATTTAAATAATAACAATAAAATGGTAACAGTCAATAGTCTTCACCATTACATCAGTACAACAACTACCACCATCATTACTACCACCACCACCACCATTACATCAGTACTACAACTACCACCATCATTACTACCACCACCACCACCATTACATCAGTACTACAACTACCACCATCATTACTACTACCACCACCACCATTACATCAGTACTACAACTACCACCATCATTACTACTACCACCACCATCATTACATCAGTACTACAACTACCACCATCATTACTACTACTACCACCATCATTACATCAGTACTACTACCACCATCATCATCACTACTACCACCACCATCATTACATCAGTACTACTACTACCACCATCATTACATCAGTACTACTACTACTACCATCATCATTACTACTACCACCATCATTACTACTACTACTACCATCATTACATCAGTACTACTACTACCATCATCATTACTACTACCACCATCATTACATCATTACTACTACCATCATCATTACTACTACCACCATCATTACATCATTACTACTACTACTACCATCATCATTACTACTACTACCACCACCATCATTACATCAGTACTACTACTACTACCACCATCATTACATCAGTACTACTACCACCACCATCATTACTACTACTACCACCATCATTACTACTACTACTACCACCATCATTACATCATTACTACTACTACCATCATCATTACTACTACCACCATCATTACATCAGTACTACTACTACCATCATCATTACTACTACTACCATCATTACTACTACCACCACCATCATTACATCAGTACTACTACTACCATCATCATTACTACTACCACCATCATCATTACATCAGTACTACTACTACCATCATCATTACGTCAGTATTACATTTACAATTTAGTCATTTAGCAGACGCTCTTATCCAGAGCGACTTACAGTAGTGAATGCATACACTTCATTTCATGCATTCTTTTTTTTGTACTGGTCCCCCGTGGGAATCGAACCCACAACCCTGGCGTTGCAAACACCATGCTCTACCAACTGAGCCACAGGGAGTATTACAACTACCATCATTACTACTACCACCACCATCATTACTACTACCACCACCATTACATCACTACTACCACCACCACCATCATTACTACCACCACCACCATCATTACTACTACCACCACCACCATCATTACTACTACCACCACCACCATCATTACTACCACCACCACCATCATTACTACCACCACCATCATTACTACCACCACCACCATCATTACTACCACCACCACCATCATTACTACCACCACCATCATTACTACTACCACCACCATTACATCACTACTACCACCACCATCATTACTACCACCACCACCATCATTACTACTACTACCACCACCATCATTACTACCACCACCACCATCATTACTACTACCACCACCACCATCATTACTACCACCACCATCATTACTACTACCACCACCATTACATCACTACTACCACCACCACCATCATTACTACTACCACCACCACCACCATTACTACTACCACCACCACCATCATTACTACTACCACCACCACCATCATTACTACTACTACCACCACCATCATTACTACCACCACCATCATTACTACTACCACCACCATTACATCACTACTACCACACCACCATCATTACTACCACCACCACCATCATTACTACCACCACCACCACCATTACTACTACCACCACCACCATCATTACTACCACCACCACCATCATTACTACTACCACCACCACCATCATTACTACCACCACCATTACATCACTACTACTACCACCACCACCACCACCATCATTACTACCACCACCACCACCATTACTACTACCACCACCACCACCATTACTACCACCACCACCATCATCATTACTACCACCACCATCATTACTACTACCACCACCATCATTACTACCACCACCACCATCATTACTACCACCACCACCATCATTACTACTACCACCACCATCATTACTACCACCACCATCATTACTACTACCACCACCATCATTACTACTACTACTACCACCATCATTACTACCACCACCATCATTACTACTACCACCACCACCATTACTACCACCACCATCATTACTACTACCACCACCATCATTACTACTACTACTACCACCATCATTACTACCACCATCACCATCATTACTACTGCCACCATCATTACTACCACCACCATCATTACTACTACCACCACCACCACCATTACATCACTACTACTACCACCACCATCATTACTACCACCACTACCATCATTACTACCACCACCATCATTACTACTGCCACCATCATCATTACTACCACCATCATCATTACTACTACTACCACCATCACCATCATTACTACTGCCACCATCATTACTACCACCACCATCATCATTACTACCACCACCACCATCATCATTACTACTACCACCATCATCATTACTACTACTACCACCACCATCATTACTACTACTACTACCACCATCATTACTACCACCATCACCATCATTACTACTGCCACCATCATTACTACCACCACCATCATTACTACCACCACCACCACCATCATTACTACTACCACCACCATCATTACTACTACCACCACCATCATTACTACTACCACCATCATTACTACTACCACCATCATTACATCATTACTACTACTACCATCATCATTACCACCACCACCATTACATCAGTACTACCACCACCACCATCATTACTACTACCACCACCACCATCATTACTACTACCACCACCACCATCATTACTACTACCACCACCACCATCATTACTACTACTACCACCACCATCATTACTACCACCACCATCATTACTACTACCACCACCATTACATCACTACTACCACCACCACCATCATTACTACCACCACCACCATCATTACTACCACCACCACCACCATTACTACTACCACCACCACCATCATTACTACCACCACCACCATCATTACTACTACCACCACCACCATCATTACTACCACCACCATTACATCACTACTACTACCACCACCACCACCACCACCATCATTACTACCACCACCACCACCATTACTACTACCACCACCACCACCATTACTACCACCACCACCATCATCATTACTACCACCACCATCATTACTACTACTACCACCACCATCATTACTACCACCACCACCATCATTACTACCACCACCACCATCATTACTACTACCACCACCATCATTACTACCACCACCATCATTACTACTACCACCACCATCATTACTACTACTACCACCATCATTACTACCACCACCATCATTACTACTACCACCACCACCATTACTACCACCACCATCATTACTACTACCACCACCATCATTACTACTACTACTACCACCATCATTACTACCACCATCACCATCATTACTACTGCCACCATCATTACTACTACCACCACCATCATTACTACTACCACCACCACCACCATTACATCACTACTACTACCACCACCATCATTACTACCACCACTACCATCATTACTACCACCACCATCATTACTACTGCCACCATCATCATTACTACCACCATCATCATTACTACTACTACCACCATCACCATCATTACTACTGCCACCATCATTACTACCACCACCATCATCATTACTACCACCACCACCATCATCATTACTACTACCACCATCATCATTACTACTACTACCACCACCATCATTACTACTACTACTACCACCATCATTACTACCACCATCACCATCATTACTACTGCCACCATCATTACTACCACCACCATCATTACTACCACCACCACCACCATCATTACTACTACCACCACCATCATTACTACTACCACCACCATCATTACTACTACCACCATCATTACTACTACCACCATCATTACATCATTACTACTACTACCATCATCATTACCACCACCACCATTACATCAGTACTACTACTACCATCATCATTACTACCACCATCATTACATCAGTACTACTACTACTACTACCATCATCATTACTACCACCATCATTACATCAGTACTACTACTACTACCATCATCATTACTACCACCATCATTACATCAGTACTACTACTACTACTACCATCATCACTACTACCACCACCACCATAATTAAAGTGCTCTCATTACCATCACCCTACTACCCGTACTACTATTTGGAATGATACACAACAATAATAATAGAAATAACAATAATAGTAATACTAATAATAAGTAAGTTACTGTTTACTATGCAGATGTTATTATTCTGTGTCTCTCAGGCTATGGCAGGCAAATACATATTTGGCTGCAAGAGGAGCCCATGTGTATTTTTAGTTTTTCCTCTGTGTTTAATAAATCACAATTTGGAATACATATAGTCATTTCTGTGAATAATGAACCTCTTGGTGAGGAATATTTCTCACAGTAAAGGAGAAAGTGCATCTCTGTTTCTACCTCCCCTGTCGTGCGGTGACCACGTACACGCTCCTCTTTGAGTAGCCATGTCTTTTTATGTCTGCCGGTTTCTATTGCCAATCGGTCACTCAGCCTGTACTTGGTAAGGATCTGTCTCTGCCAGGTGGTCACTCAGCCTGTACTTGGTAAGGATCTGTCTCTGCCAGGTGGTCACTCAGCCTGTACTTGGTAAGGATCTGTCTCTGCCAGGTGGTCACTCAGCCTGTACTTGGTAAGGATCTGTCTCTGCCAGGTGGTCACTCAGCCTGTACTTGGTAAGGATCTGTCTCTGCCAGGTGGTCACTCAGCCTGTACTTGGTAAGGATCTGTCTCTGCCAGGTGGTCACTCAGCCTGTACTTGGTAAGGATCTGTCTCTGTCTCTCTCTGTCAGCCTGTACTTGGTAAGAATCTGTCTCTGTCTCTCTGTCTCTCTCTGTCAGCCTGTACTTGGTAAGGATCTGTCTCTGTCTCTCTCTGTCTCTCTCTGTCTCTCTCTGTCAGCCTGTACTTGGTAAGGATCTGTCTCTATCTCTCTCTGTATCTTTCTGTCTCTCTCTGCCTCTCTCTGTCAGCCTGTACTTGATATGGATCTGTCTCTGTCTCTCTCTGTCAGCCTGTACTTGGTAAAGATCTGTCTCTTTCTGTCTCTCTCTGCCTCTCTCTGTCAGCCTGTACTTGATATGGATCTGTCTCTGTCTCTCTCTGTCAGCCTGTACTTGATATGGATCTGTCTCTGTCTCTCTCTGTCAGCCTGTACTTGATATGGATCTGTCTCTGTCTCTCTCTGTCAGCCTGTACTTGGTAAGGATCTGTCTCTGTCCCTGTCCTTGGTACGACTGTCTCTGTCTCTCTCTGTCAGCCTGTACTTGGTAAAGATCTGTCTCTGTCTCTCTCTGTCTCTCTCTGTCAGCCTGTACTTGGTAAAGATCTGTCTCTGTCTCTTTCTGTCTCTCTCTGTCTCTCTCTGCCAGCCTGTACTTGATATGGATCTGTCTCTGTCTCTCTCTGTCAGCCTGTACTTGATATGGATCTGTCTCTGTCTCTCTCTGTCAGCCTGTACTTGGTAAGGATCTGTCTCTGTCTCTCTCTGTCTCTCTCTGTCAGCCTGTACTTGATATGGATCTGTCTCTGTCTCTCTCTGTCTCTCTCTGCCAGCCTGTACTAGATATGGATCTGTCTCTGTCTCTCTCTGTCAGCCTGTACTTGGTAAAGATCTGTCTCTGTCTCTCTCTGTCTCTCTCTGTCTCTCTCTGTCAGCCTGTACTTGGTAAAGATCTGTCTCTGTCTCTTTCTGTCTCTCTCTGCCTCTTTCTGTCAGCCTGTACTTGATATGGATCTGTCTCTGTCTCTCTCTGTCAGCCTGTACTTGATATGGATCTGTCTCTGTCTCTCTCTGTCAGCCTGTACTTGGTAAAGATCTGTCTCTGTCTCTCTCTGTCAGCCTGTACTTGGTAAGGATCTGTCTCGGTCTCTCTCTGTCAGCCTGTACTTGGTAAGGATCTGTCTCTCTCTGTCTCTCTCTGTCAGCCTGTACTTGGTAAAGATCTGTCTCTGTCTCTCTCTGTCTCTCTCTGTCAGCCTGTACTTGGTAAAGATCTGTCTCTGTCTCTTTCTGTCTCTCTCTGTCTCTCTCTGCCAGCCTGTACTTGATATGGATCTGTCTCTGTCTCTCTCTGTCAGCCTGTACTTGATATGGATCTGTCTCTGTCTCTCTCTGTCTCTCTCTGTCAGCCTGTACTTGGTAAAGATCTGTCTCTGTCTCTCTCTGTCTCTCTCTGTCAGCCTGTACTTGGTAAAGATCTGTCTCTGTCTCTCTCTGTCTCTCTCTGTCAGCCTGTACTTGGTAAGGATCTGTCTCTGTCTCTCTCTGTCAGCCTGTACTTGGTAAAGATCTGTCTCTGTCTCTCTCTGTCAGCCTGTACTTGGTAAAGATCTGTCTCTGTCTCTCTCTGTCAGCCTGTACTTGGTAAAGATCTGTCTCTGTCTCTCTCTGTCAGCCTGTACTTGGTAAAGATCTGTCTCTGTCTCTCTCTGTCAGCCTGTACTTGGTAAAGATCTGTCTCTGTCTCTCTCTGTCAGCCTGTACTTGGTAAAGATCTGTCTCTGTCTCTCTCTGTCAGCCTGTACTTGGTAAAGATCTGTCTCTGTCTCTCTCTGTCAGCCTGTACTTGGTAAGGATCTCTCTCTGTCAGCCTGTACTTGGTAAGGATCTGTCTCTGCTTCATATCTCTGACAGAGTAGAGATAATCAGCCAATTCATATTCTCTGGTTAGTCGGCTTTGAGATTTTGTTTCGTTTTTCCAATGTTGTAAATATGAGTCCTTTGATTGGTTCATGATTTAGTTTATTGGAATTGTTTCTTTTGAAGCAGTGCTGGTGTCAGCTTGGTTGGTGAGGTCCAACACCAGATGACTGAGAGGGCTCGTGTAACCATGTAGTCTGAGAGTAAGTGTTTAATAAATAAACGGTACATTAAACAAGAAACACAAACAACGCACCGACATGAAACAGAGTCAATAAACCTGAGGAAAGAACCAAGGGGAGGGACAGATATGGGGAAGGTAATCAAGGAGGTGATGGAGTCCAGGTGAGGGTGATGATGGTAACAGGTGTGTGGGATAATCAGCAGTCTGGTGACCTAGAGACCGGAGAGGGAGTACACCTTGCAGTTCCTTCCTGGACTCAGCTCCTTCCTGGACTCAGCTCCTTCCTGGACTCAGCTCCTTCCTGGACTCAGCTCCTTCCTGGACTCAGCTCCTTCCTGGACTCAGCTCCTTCCTGGACTCAGCTCCTTCCTGGACTCAGCTCCTTCCTGGACTCAGCTCTTGGGTTTGAAGTGCTTTAAATTGCAGACTTGAATTTGGACTTGAATTTAGATGTAGCCAACATGTTGGTACTGGAAAGAGGCTCTCTCGCTCTGTCTCTCTCTCGCTCTGTCTCTCTATCTTTTCATCACACTGTACCATACTTTCTCTGTTCCATGGATAGAAGATGATGGTGGGTCATAAATGATATGCAGTAAATGATATGCAAATGAATTCATCCTACATTGTAAAGACGCCACTGACTGTTTTTGCCTTGTTCATCATCAAACTATTTCCAGACTCGAAGGAAGGAAGGCTGGCTGGCTGGCTGGCTGGCTGATAGGGGAGGTGGTGTAGAGGCTAGAGGGCAGTAATAATAAAGGAAGAACTAAACCCTGCTTGGCACATTGCTGGTTGTCAGGTCAGGTGTGACTGAACTCCCTGATGCTGGACTGCAGGGGACTAACATGAGAAGTTAAGGGTTTAGTTTGGACTCCCAAACGTTATGTTCTGTAACCAACTCACACTGGCCGGTGACAGTTATTACCCATTGAAAACTTTTGGACGTATGTCTCTGTGTTTGTCTCTGTCTGATTACCTGCTGGACGTGATGACGGAGCCGCTAGCTGTGTGTGTGTGTGTGGTGTGTGTGTGTGTGTGTGTGTGTGTGTGTGTGTGTGTGTTGTGTGTGTGTGTGTGTGTGTGTTGGCAGCTGTAATCAGTCAGTAGTGGAGCTCACAGACCAGAGCGATTACGGGATTCCGCTGCCTGTTCTGCTTCTCTCTGCTCTCCTCCTGCTCTGCTTCTCTCTGTTCTGCTTCTCTCTGTTCTGCTTCTCTCTGCTCTCCTCCTGCTCTACTTCTCTCTGCTCTCCTCCTGCTCTACTTCTCTCTGCTCTCCTCCTGCTCTGCTCCTCTCTGCTCTCCTGCTGTGCTGCTGTTGACTCTCCACACAGCAGAGGCAGAGTGGCCAACTGGTGTGTCACAACTCTGACGTTTTTCTCAGCTCAGACCTTGGATCGTGGGAGTTCTCGCTCTGTCAACTAAATGACATAAATGAGTCATTTTGATTATTGGATGGAATAGGCTATTATAATGTGTAGTATACAACACAATGGAAGGTGTTGGATGAGTGACCTTGCCTCTGTGTTTCCAGGTAGAGATTCCCCACACATCCTGAGACTGTCATTGTGACCCTGGGCTGCAGAGGGAACACGAGGACAGTGCAGCACAAGGTAATGATCACGTGACTGGGTCACTGTGCTGCCCTGACTACTGTAACCAGGCTAGTAATGATCACGTGACGGGGTCACTGTGCTGCCCTGACTACTGTAACCAGGCTAGTAATGATCACGTGACAGGGTCACTGTGCTGCCTGACTACTGTAACCAGGCTAGTAATGATCACGTGACGGGGGTCACTGTGCTGCCCTGACTACTGTAACCAGGCTAGTAATGATCACGTGACGGGGGTCACTGTTGCCCTGACTACTGTAACCAGGCTAGTAATGATCACGTGACGGGGTCACTGTGCTGCCCTGACTACTGTAACCAGGCTAGTAATGATCACGTGACAGGGTCACTGTGCTGCCCTGACTACTGTAACCAGGCTAGTAATGATCACGTGACAGGGTCACTGTGCTGCCCTGACTACTGTAACCAGGCTAGTAATGATCACGTGACGGGGTCACTGTGCTGCCCTGACTACTGTAACCAGGCTAGTAATGATCACGTGACGGGGTCACTGTGCTGCCCTGACTACTGTAACCTGGCTAGTGTACTGGATAACCCCATTGGACAGCAGCTCTGTGTCAGATGGGACCTAGTGTACAGTCCGCTGGTCTTGGACAGGATTGCTGTTACATTACCTGGAACATGGAGATGGAGTGAATGTCCTTCACATTTAATGGGAATTGGCTTCTTGTCATTTTTTATATTGTACACTGAACAAAAATATAAACTCAACATTCAATAATTTCAAAGATTTTGCTAAGTTCGTTTAATATAAGGAAATCAGTCAATTGAAATAGATGAATTGGGCTCTAATCTATGGATTTCGATTGACTGGGAATATAGATATGCATCTGTTGGTCACAGAGACCTTTAATAAAGGTAGAGGGGTGGATCAGGAAACCAGTCAGTATCTGGTGTGACCACCATTTCGCTCATGCAGCACGACACATCTCCTTCACATAGAGTTGATCAGGCTGTTGATTGTGGCCTGGGGCTGTGCATTATCATGCTGAAACATGAGGTGATGGTGGTGGATGAATGGCACTCCAATGGGCCTCAGGATCTCATCATGGTATCTCTGTGCATTCAAATTGCCATCGATAAAATTAAATTGTGTTCATTGTCAATATCTTATACCTGCCCATACCATAACCCCACCGCCACCATGGGGCGCTCTGTTCACAACGTTGACATCAGCAAACCGCTCGCCCACCCAACAGGACGCGTCCATGAAGAGCACCAGTGGCCATCGAAGGTGATCATTTTCCCACTGAAGTCGTTTTGGACACCAAACTGCAGTCTGGTCAAGACCCTGGTGAGGACGACGAGCACGCAGATGAGCTTCCCTGAGACGGTTTCTGACAGCTGGTGCTGAAATTATTCAGTTGTGCAAACCCACAATTTCATCAGTTGTCCGGGTGGCAGGTCTCAGACGATCCCGCAGGTGAAGAAGCCGGATGTGGAGGTCCTGGGTTGGCGTGGTTACATTTGGTCTGTGATTGTGAGGCTGGTTGGATGTACTGCCATATTCTCTAAAATGATGTTTTAGGTGGTAGAGAAATTAACATTAATTTCTCTGGCAACAACTCTGGTGGACATTCCTGCAGTCGGCATGCCAATTGCCAGCTCCCTCAAAACTTGAGACATCTGGCATTGTGTTGTGTGTGTGACAAAAAATGCACATTTAAGAGTGGCCTTTTATTGTCCCCATCACAATGTGCACAAGGTTCACCTGTGTAATGATCATGCTGTTTAATCAGATGATTGATATGCCACACCTGTCAGGTGGATGGATTATCTTGGCAAAGGAGAAATGCTCACTAACAGGGATGTAAACAAATTTGTGCACAAAGTTTGAGAAATACGTTTTTTGTGCATATGGAACATTTCTGGGATCTTTTTATTTCAGCTCATGAAACATGGAGCCAACACTTTACATGTTGCGTTTATATTTTTGTTCAGTGCAGTTCAATAACCCAGTGAAACTAAAGTGTATATGAAACCATTATTCCAGGCGGTGTTATAGCTAGCAAGATGAGAGACCGGGAGACCGTCAGGAGGGGTGAGGGAAACTGGGGGGGGCCAACCAGGAGGGAGTCCCCTCAGTGTGGTGCATAATGCTGGGGGCTGGGAACACCGAGTGGCTCACTGTGAGTCCTGCGGAAAACAAGCAGCACCCCTGCCTGGGTGTGTGTGGGTGTGTGAGCTTTCATGTTCTACCTCTGACTCAGCAGCAAGGCCACTGACCTTTCTGTCCTCACCAGTCACCCACATTCAAGTCACACACACACACACACACACACACACACACACACACACACACACACTGAGTGAATAAGACGTGTGTGTATATGTGTGGTCCTTTATTTACCATATTAGATTAGATAGCCTATTTTACTCTACAAGAAAATCAGACTGACAATTTAGCCCTAACGACATGCAGCCGTTATATTTTGGTTATTTAGGCGCTCCTCTTATCCAGAGCGTACATTTACATTCGTACTGGTCCCCCGTGGGATTTGAACACATAACCCTGGCATTGCAAGAGCTATTTCTCTACCAACTGATCCACACGGGACCGTTTAGTCACTTTCATGAGAAGTAGCCCAGAATGCATTATGTTTTAACATACCCTTCTGTAGTCTCCCAATAAGGCTGCAGTTTCTATATTAAATGATGCACCGGTCTGTGACATGTTTATGCTTCTCAGGAACAAATGAGTTTTGTTCTCCATCGTTAGTGTTTACCAAGCAGTGTGTCAGTCAGTCAGAGCACCAGCCTTTGAGTGTGTCTGCTGCAGATAACCAGGCAGTTAAGGCATTGGGCCAGTAACCGAAGGTCGCCGGTTCGAATTCCCCAAAGAATCTGTCTGTGCCCTTGAGCAAGGTGTTTAACCCTAAGTCACTCTGTATCAGAATGTCTGCTAAAATGTGTAAATGTTTATGTCTTGTACAGTAGCCAAAGAAAAGTTTGAAAACCTGAGTGTGGTAGATAATAATGTGTAACTAAGTATTACACTTTAATAACATAACAGCATGGGATCCATTTTGGATATCTCTGAGCTTTGGGCTGCATCTCAAATGGTACCCCAATCACACTATGTAGGGACATTTTGACCAGACCCCTTTAGGCCCTGGTCAAAAGACCCCATAGGGCCCTGGTCAATAGACCACATAGGGCCCTGGTCAATAGACCCCATAGGGCGCTGGTCAATAGACCCCATAGGGCCCTGGTCAATAGACCCCATAGGGCCCTGGTCAATAGACCCCATAGGGCCCTGGTCAATAGACCCCATAGGGCCCTGGTCAATAGACCCCATAGGGCGCTGGTCAATAGACCCCATAGGGCGCTGGTCAATAGACCCCATAGGGCCCTGGTCAATAGACCCCATAGGGCCCTGGTCAATAGACCCCATAGGGCGCTGGTCAATAGACCCCATAGGGCCCTGGTCAATAGACCCCTTTAGGCGCTGGTCAATAGACCCATAGGGCCCTGGTCAATAGACCCCATAGGGCCCTGGTCAATAGACCCCATAGGGCGCTGGTCAATAGACCCCATAGGGCGCTGGTCAATAGACCCCATAGGGCGCTGGTCAATAGACCATAGGGCCCTGGTAAATAGACCCCTTTAGGCCCTGGTCAATAGACCCCATAGGGCGCTGGTCAATAGACCCCTTTAGGCCCTGGTCAATAGACCCCATAGGGCCGTGGTCAATAGACCCCATAGGGCCGGTTCAATAGACCCCATAGGGCCCTGGTCAATAGACCACATAGGGCCCTGGTCAATAGAACCCCCATAGGGCCCTGTCAATAGACCCCATAGGGCCCCTGGTCAATAGACCCAATAGGGCCGTGGTCAATAGACCCCATAGGGGCGCTGGTCAATAGACCCCATAGGCCCTGGTCATAGACCCCATAGGGCCCTGGTCAGTGTCAGACCCCATAGGGCGCTGGTCAGTAGACCCCATAGGGCCCTGGTCATAGACCCCATAGAGGCCGTGGTCATAGACCCCATAGGGCGCTGGTCAATAGACCCCATAGGGCCCTGGTCATTAGACCCCATAGGGCCCTGGTCAATAGACCCCCATAGGGCGCTGGTCAATAGACCCCATAGGGCCCTGGTCAATAGACCCCATAGGGCCCTGGTCAATAGAGCCCCATAGGGCCGTGGTCAATAGACCCATAGGGCCGTGGTCAATAGACCCCATAGGGCCCTGGTCAGTAGACCCCAAGGGCGCGGTCAATAGACCCCATAGGGCCCTGGTCAATAGACCCCATAGGGCCCTGGTCAATAGACCCCATAGGGCCCTGGTCAATAGACCCCATAGGGCCCTGGTCAAAAGTAGTGCACTATAGGAAATAAAGTGTCATATGGGATCTAACTTTGGTGTGTCGACCTGCAACTTGTTCCCAGGCTGAACCTGATTTTACCCCTCCCTTTCCAAAGGCTGTCTGTCTCTGAACATAAAGACAGGAAAGGCTGAACAGGTTGCCTGGCTATGCAAACTCCTTGCTTCGGACAAACGCTACGCCACGCCAACAGACGATAGTTTCTTCTCCTCAATGAGTGGATATGAGTACCTCCCCTATGATTTCTAGAACACATTTACATTACATTTACGTCATTTAGCAGACGCTCTTATCCAGAGCGACTTAAATTGGTGCATTCACCTTATGATATCCAGGGATCAAACTTACAATAGTACATCTATATCTTTTTGGGGGGTGGGGTAGGGGGAGGTTAGAAGGATTACTTTATCCTATCGCAGGTATTCCTTAAAG
>NW_021822864.1:57769-103420 GCF_901001165.1 Salmo trutta | reverse complement strand
TACTGTAACATGGTCTCAGACCTATAGAAGTACTGTAACATGGCCTCAGACCTATAGAAGTACTGTAACATGGTCTCAGACCTATAGAAGTACTGTAACATGGCCTCAGACCTATAGAAGTACTGTAACATGGTCTCAGACCTATAGAAGTACTGTAACAGATAGAGGTGTTTCCATGGTCTCAGACCTATAGAAGTACTGTAACATGGCCTCAGACCTATAGAAGTACTGTAACATGGTCTCAGACCTATAGAAGTACTGTAACATGGTCTCAGACCTATAGAAGTACTGTAACATGGTCTCAGACCTATAGAAGTACTGTAACAGATAGAGGTGTTTCCATGGTCTCAGACCCTATAGAAGTACTGTAACATGGCCTCAGACTATAGAAGTACTGTCACATGGTCTCAGACCTTAGAAGTACTGTAAACATGGTCTCAGACCTATAGAAGTACTGTAACATGGTCTCAGACCTATAGAAGTACTGTAACATGGTCTCAGACCTATAGAAGTACTGTAACAGATAGAGGTGTTTCCATGGTCTCAGACCTATAGAAGTACTGTAACATGGCCTCAGACCTATAGAAGTACTGTAACATGGTCTCAGACCTATAGAAGTACTGTAACATGGTCTCAGACCTATAGAAGTACTGTAACATGGTCTCAGACCTATAGAAGTACTGTAACATGGTCTCAGACCAATAGAAGCACTGTAACCAATTGGGGCGGCAGGGTAGCCTAGTGGTTAGAGCGTTAGGCTAATAACCGCAAAGGTTGCAAGTTCAAATCCCTGAGCTGACAAGGTACCAATTTGTCGTTCTGCCCCTGAACAAGGCAGTTAAACCACTGTTCCTAGGCTGTCATTAAAATTGTTCTTAATTGACTTGCCTAGTTAAATAAAGGTTAAAAAAATAGAAGTACTGTAACAGATAGAGGTGTTTCCATGGCCTCAGGTATAGAAACGTTTAGATTCATTTTCGATAATGTCGATATGGAATAATTAGATACAGGAGTCTGTTTCATCTCTGTGATGCAGCAGGAACGTGCGGAGAAGTGACAATATGCACGTGGAGAGGTATACGCCCACTAAAAACCACTTAGCACCTCGAGTGATGGAGTAGCCTCTATTAACCACTAAATGAGTGATGGAGTAGCCACTATTAACCACTAAATGAGTGATGGAGTAGCCACTATTAACCACTAAATGAGTGATGGAGTAGCCACTAAATGAGTGATGGAGTAGCCTCTATTAACCACTAAATGAGTGATGGAGTAGCCACTATTAACCACTAAATGAGTGATGGAGTAGCCACTATTAACCACTAAATGAGTGATGGAGTAGCCTCTATTAACCACTAAATGAGTGATGGAGTAGCCACTAAATGAGTGATGGAGTAGCCTCTATTAACCACTAAATGAGTGATGGAGTAGCCACTAAATGAGTGATGGAGTAGCCTCTATTAACCACTAAATGAGTGATGGAGTAGCCACTAAATGAGTGATGCAGTAGCCACTATTAACCACTAAATGAGTGATGGAGTAGCCTCTATTAACCACTAAATGAGTGATGGAGTAGACACTGTTAACCACTAAATGAGTGATGGAGTAGCCACTATTAACCACTAAATGAGTGATGGAGTAGCCTCTATTAACCACTAAATGAGTGATGGAGTAGCCACTATTAACCACTAAATGAGTGATGGAGTAGCCACTAAATGAGTGATGGAGTAGCCACTATTAACCACTAAATGAGTCATGGAGTAGCCTCTATTAACCACTAAATGAGTGATGGAGTAGCCACTATTAACCACTAAATGAGTGATGGAGTAGCCACTAAATTAGTGATGGAGTAGCCACTATTAACCACTAAATGAGTGATGGAGTAGCCTCTATTAACCACTAAATGAGTGATGGAGTAGCCACTATTAACCACTAAATGAGTGATGGAGTAGCCTCTATTAACCACTAAATGAGTGATGGAGTAGCCACTAAATGAGTGATGGAGTAGCCACTATTAACCACTAAATGAGTGATGGAGTAGCCACTATTAACCACTAAATGAGTGATGGAGTAGCCTCTATTAACCACTAAATGAGTGATGGAGTAGCCATTATTAACCACTAAATGAGTGATGGAGTAGACACTATTAACCACTAAATGAGTGATGGAGTAGCCACTATTAACCACTAAAGGAGTGATGGAGTAGCCTCTATTAACCACTAAATGAGTGATGGAGTAGCCACTATTAACCACTAAATGAGTGATGGAGTAGCCACTATTAACCACTAAATGAGTGATGGAGTAGCCACTATTAACCACTAAATGAGTGATGCAGTAGCCACTATTAACCACTAAATGAGTGATGGAGTAGCCACTAAATGAGTGATAGAGTAGCCACTATTAACCACTAAATGAGTGATGGAGTAGCCACTATTAACCACTAAATGAGTGATGGAGTAGCCACTAAATGAGTGATGGAGTAGCCACTAAATGAGTGATGGAGTAGCCACTATTAACCACTAAATGAGTGATGGAGTAGCCACTATTAACCACTAAATGAGTGATGGAGTAGCCACTATTAACCACTAAATGAGTGATGGAGTAGCCACTATTAACCACTAAATGAGTGATGGAGTAGCCACTATTAACCACTAAATGAGTGATGGAGTAGCCACTGTTAACCACTAAATGAGTGATGGAGTAGCCACTATTAACCACTAAATGAGTGATGGAGTAGCCACTATTAACCACTAAATGAGTGATGGAGTAGCCACTATTAACCACTAAATGAGTGATGGAGTAGCCACTATTAACCACTAAATGAGTGATGGAGTAGCCACTATTAACCACTAAATGAGTGATGGAGTAGCCACTATTAACCACTAAATGAGTGATGCAGTAGCCACTATTAACCACTAAATGAGTGATGGAGTAGCCACTAAATGAGTGATGGAGTAGCCACTATTAACCACTAAATGAGTGATGGAGTAGCCACTATTAACCACTAAATGAGTGATGGAGTAGCCTCTATTAACCACTAAATGAGTGATGGAGTAGCCACTAAATGAGTGATGGAGTAGCCACTATTAACCACTAAATGAGTGATGGAGTAGCCACTGTTAACCACTAAATGAGTGATGGAGTAGCCTCTATTAACCACTAAATGAGTGATGGAGTAGCCTCTAAATGAGTGATGGAGTAGCCACTATTAACCACTAAATGAGTGATGGAGTAGCCACTATTAACCACTAAATGAGTGATGGAGTAGCCACTATTAACCACTAAATGAGTGATGGAGTAGCCACTATTAACCACTAAATGAGTGATGGAGTAGCCACTATTAACCACTAAATGAGTGATGGAGTAGCCTCTATTAACCACTAAATGAGTGATGGAGTAGCCACTATTAACCACTAAATGAGTGATGGAGTAGCCTCTATTAACCACTAAATGAGTGATGGAGTAGCCACTGTTAACCACTAAATGAGTGATGGAGTAGCCACTATTAACCACTAAATGAGTGATGGAGTAGCCACTGTTAACCACTAAATGAGTGATGGAGTAGCCACTATTAACCACTAAATGAGTGATGGAGTAGCCACTGTTAACCACTAAATGAGTGATGGAGTGGCCTCTAAATGAGTGATGGAGTAGCCACTATTAACCACTAAATGAGTGATGGAGTAGCCACTATTAACCACTAAATGAGTGATGGAGTAGCCACTATTAACCACTAAATGAGTGATGGAGTAGCCACTGTTAACCACTAAATGAGTGATGGAGTAGCCACTATTAACCACTAAATGAGTGATGGAGTAGCCACTATTAACCACTAAATGAGTGATGGAGTAGCCACTATTAACCACTAAATGAGTGATGGAGTAGCCACTATTAACCACTAAATGAGTGATGGAGTAGCCACTATTAACCACTAAATGAGTGATGGAGTAGCCTCTATTAACCACTAAATGAGTGATGGAGTAGCCACTGTTAACCACTAAATGAGTGATGGAGTAGCCTCTATTAACCACTAAATGAGTGATGGAGTAGCCACTATTAACCACTAAATGAGTGATGGAGTAGCCACTGTTAACCACTAAATGAGTGATGGAGTAGCCTCTAAATGAGTGATGGAGTAGCCACTAAATGAGTGATGGAGGCCAAACAGTGGCAGTCATCGCCATGGAGAAGGAGCAGCTTCCAACGAAGAAATTATTGATAAAAAGGGTTAAACTGTTTCAGTAATTTGGAAGTGGTTCGGCTTTTTGAAGTTCGACAAAGAGCAGAGCAATGTTCGGTGCAAATCGTGCCGTAGACAGGTGGCTACGAAGTCTGGTAATACGACAAACCTTTTTCAACATCTGAAGCAAAAATCACTCTTTGGAACATGCAGGAGGTTTGAGTTTGCGCCACGGTATTGATAAACGCGCATCAAACACCAGCCAATCTAGGGACGTTTGCCCCGAAGCAGTCAACACGGACAGCGTTTATGCCCTACAAGCAAACATCGAAAAGACAAAGACATAACAAATGCTATTATGCATTGCATTGCTAAGGACATGCTACCAATTAGCACAATCGAAAAGGAAGGTTTCAAGAGGCTTATCAATTTAATTGACCCCAGGTACGTGCTCCCTGGCTGCAAACATGGAACAATTTTCCTTCAAGTAGAAGTTTCTATTGCTCACATAATAATAAAAAAAAGTAACCTTCATTTATCTAGTCAGTTAAGAACAACTTCTTATTTAGTCCCGTGTGGCTCAGTTGGTAGAGCATGGTGTTTGCAATGCCAGGGTTGTGGGTTTGATTCCCATTAGGGACCAGTACGAGAAGAAAAAAAAAAATGCATGCATTCTCTACTGTAAGTTGCTCTGGATAAGAGCGTCTGCTAAATGACTAAAATGTATTTACAATGACGGCCTATCGGGGAACAAGTGGGTTAACTTCCTTGTTCAGGGGCAGAACGACCAATTTTTTTACCTTGTCAGCTCGGGGATTCGATCTTGCAACCTTTCGGTTACTGGTCCAACGCTCTAACTACGGTCTGTTCAGGCATTCTTGAGTTTGTAGCAGATATGCACCTTATAAACATTATTTGATTAATATTGTGATAATTATCGTTATCGAATAAAATATAAAATATATATAGATATCGTGATAATTTATTTGCCATGTCGCCCAGGCCTAACTCTTTCCATCAGCAATACATTGGCTTTAATGATAAATATGACAGGGTGTACACACATGCCTGGACACACACACACACACACAGAGGGATACGCACACAACCACACACACACACACACACAGAGGGACACGCACACACAAACACACACAGCGGGACACACACACACACACACACAAATACACAGCGGGACACACAAACACACACACACACACAGAGGGACACACGCACAAACACACACACACACACAGAGGGACACACACACACAGCAGAACACACAAACACACACAGCGGGACACACACACACACACAGAGGGACACACACACACACAGCGGGACACACACACACACACACACACACACAGAGACACACACACACAAATACACATCGGGACACGCAAACACACACACACACACACACACACACACACACACAAATACAGAGGGACACACACACACACACAAATACAGAGGGACACACACACAGACACACAAATACAGAGGGACACACACAGACACATGCAGATCTGCTTCAAGATCAATCTTTTCATGTGCTACTATTTTAATGGCCTGTCTAGGCTAAACCAGGCTAAACCAGGCTAAACCAGGCTAAAACGGGATAAACCAGGATAAACCAGGATAAACCAGGCTAAAACGGGATAAACCGGGCTAAACCGGGTTAAACCAGGATAAACCAGGCTAAAAGGGGATAAACCGGGCTAAACCGGGCTAAACCGGGTTAAACCAGGATAAACCAGGCTAAAACGGGATAAACCGGGCTAAACCGGGCTAAACCGGGTTAAACCAGGATAAACCAGGATAAACCAAGATAAACCAGGATAAACCAGGATAAACCAGGCTAAACCAGGCTAAAACGGGATGAACCAGGCTAAACCAGGCTAAAACGTGATAAACCAGGCTAAACCAGGATAAACCAGGCTAAACCAGGCTAAAACGGGATGAACCAGGCTAAACCAGGCTAAACCAGGCTAAAACGTGATAAACCAGGCTAAACCAGGATAAACCAGGCTAAGGTGTTCATACCGGCCATCTTATTTCAAATTAAATCAAATCAAATGTATTTATACAGCCCTTCTTACATCAGCTGATATCTCAAAGTGCTGCACAGAAACCCAGCCTAAAACCCCAAACAGCAAGCAATGCAGGTGTAGAAGCACGGTGGCAAGGAAAAACTCCATAGAAAGGCCAGAACCTAGGAAGAAATCTAGAGAGGAACCAGGCTATGAGGGGTGGCCAGTCCTCTTCTGGCTGTGCCGGGTGGAGATTATAACAGAACATGGCCAAGATGTTCAAATGTTCATAGGTGACCAGCAGGGTCAAATATAATCACAGTGGTTGTAGAGGGGGCAACAGGTCAGCACCTCAGGAGTAAATGTCAGTTGGCTTTTCATAGCCAATCATTGAGAGTATCTCTACCACTCCTGCTGTCTCTAGAGAGTTGAAATCAGCAGGTCTGGGACAGGTAGCACGTCCAGTGAAAAGGTCAGGGTTCCATAGTCGCAGGCAGAACAGTTGAAACTGGAGCAGCAGCACGGCCAGGTGGACTAGGGACAGCAAGGAGTCATCATGCCAGGTAGTCCTGAGGCATGGTCCTATGGCTCAGGTCCTCCGAGAGAGAGAGAGAAAGAAAGAAAGAAAGAAAGAAAGAAAGAGAGAATTAGAGAGAGCATACTTAAATTCACACAGGACACTGGAGAAATACTCCAGATATAACAGACTGACCCTAGCCCCCCGACACATATACTACTGCAGCATAAATACTTAATATTTGATTTACTGTTGTTTCAAACCAAAAGGTGAGTTGATGTATTTACCCCAGCTATAGCAGAATGGCAGTCAAACCACAGCTATAACAGAATGACAGTCAAGCCACAGCTATAACAGAATGACAGTCAAACCACAGCTATAACAGAATGACAGTCAAACCCAGCTATAACAGAATGACAGTCAAACCCAGCTATAACAGAATGACAGTCAAACCACAGCTATAACAGAATGACAGTCAAACCACAGCTATAACAGAATGACAGCCAAACCACAGCTATAACAGAATGACAGTCAAACCCAGCTATAACAGAATGACAGTTAAACACAGCTATAACAGAATTACAGTCAAACCCAGCTATAACAGAATGACAGTCAAACCACAGCTATAACAGAATCACAGTCAAACCAGAGCTATAACAGAATGACAGTCAAACCACAGCTATAACAGAATGACAGTCAAACCACAGCTATAACAGAATGACAGTCAAACCCAGCTATAACAGAATGACAGTCAAACCACAGCTATAACAGAATGACAGTCAAACCACAGCTATAACAGAATGACAGTCAAACCACAGCTATAACAGAATGACAGTCAAACCCAGCTATAACAGAATGACAGTCAAACCACAGCTATAACAGAATGACAGTCAAACCAAAGTGATAACAGAATGACAGTCAAACCCAGCTATAACAGAATGACAGTCAAACCACAGCTATAACAGAATGACAGTCAAACCACAGCTATAACAGAATGACAGTCAAACCACAGCTATAACAGAATGACAGTCAAACCCAGCTATAACAGAATGACAGTCAAACCCAGCTATAACAGAATGACAGTCAAACCACAGCTATAACAGAATGACAGTCAAACCACAGCTATAACAGAATGACAGTCAAACCACAGCTATAACAGAATGACAGTCAAACCACAGCTATAACAGAATGACAGTCAAACCACAGCTATAACAGAATCACAGTCAAACCACAGCTATAACAGAATGACAGTCAAACCACAGCTATAACAGAATGACAGTCAAACCACAGCTATAACAGAATGACAGTCAAACCCAGCTATAACAGAATGACAGTCAAACCCAGCTATAACAGAATGACAGTCAAACCACAGCTATAACAGAATGACAGTCAAACCACAGCTATAACAGAATGACAGTCAAACCACAGCTATAACAGAATGAAAGTCAAACTACAGCTATAACAGAATGACAGTCAAACCCAGCTATAACAGAATGACAGTCAAACCACAGCTATAACAGAATGACACTCAAACTCAGCTATAACAGAATGACAGTCAAACCCAGCTATAACAGAATGACAGTCAAACCACAGCTATAACAGAATGACAGTCAAACCACAGCTATAACAGAATGACAGTCAAACCACAGCTATAACAGAATGACAGTCAAACCACAGCTATAACAGAATGACAGTTAAACACAGCTATAACAGAATGACAGTCAAACCCAGCTATAACAGAATGACAGTTAAACACAGCTATAACAGAATGACAGTCAAACCACAGCTATAACAGAATGACAGTCAAACCACAGCTATAACAGAATGACAGTCAAACCACAGCTATAACAGAATGACAGTCAAACCCAGCTATAACAGAATGACAGTCAAACCACAGCTATAACAGAATCACAGTCAAACCAGAGCTATAACAGAATGACAGTCAAACCACAGCTATAACAGAATGACAGTCAAACCACAGCTATAACAGAATGACAGTCAAACCCAGCTATAACAGAATGACAGTCAAACTACAGCTATAACAGAATGACAGTCAAACCACAGCTATAACAGAATGACAGTCAAACCCAGCTATAACAGAATGACAGTCAAACCACAGCTATAACATAATGACAGTCAAACCACAGCTATAACAGAATGACAGTCAAACCACAGCTATAACATAATGACAGTCAAACCACAGCTATAACAGAATGACAGTCAAACCACAGCTATAACAGAATGACAGTCAAACCACAGCTATAACAGAATGACAGTCAAACCACAGCTATAACAGAATGACAGTCAAACCACAGCTATAACAGAATGACAGTCAAACCACAGCTATAACAGAATGACAGTCAAACCCAGCTATAACAGAATGACAGTCAAACCACAGCTATAACAGAATGACAGTCAAACCACAGCTATAACAGAATGACAGTCAAACCCAGCTATAACAGAATGACAGTCAAACCACAGCTATAACAGAATGACAGTCAAACCACAGCTATAACAGAATGACAGTCAAACCACAGCTATAACAGAATGACAGTCAAACCACAGCTATAACAGAATGACAGTCAAACCCAGCTATAACAGAATGACAGTCAAACCCAGCTATAACAGAATGACAGTCAAACCACAGCTATAACAGAATGACAGTCAAACCACAGCTATAACAGAATGACAGTCAAACCACAGCTATAACAGAATGAAAGTCAAACTACAGCTATAACAGAATGACAGTCAAACCCAGCTATAACAGAATGACAGTCAAACCACAGCTATAACAGAATGACACTCAAACTCAGCTATAACAGAATGACAGTCAAACCCAGCTATAACATAATGACAGTCAAACCACAGCTATAACAGAATGACAGTCAAACCACAGCTATAACAGAATGACAGTCAAACCACAGCTATAACAGAATGACAGTCAAACCACAGCTATAACAGAATGACAGTTAAACACAGCTATAACAGAATGACAGTCAAACCCAGCTATAACAGAATGACAGTCAAACCACAGCTATAACAGAATGACAGTCAAACCACAGCTATAACAGAATGACAGTCAAACCACAGCTATAACAGAATGACATTCAAACCCAGCTATAACAGAATGACAGTCAAACCACAGCTATAACAGAATCACAGTCAAACCCAGCTATAACAGAATGACAGTCAAACCACAGCTATAACAGAATGACAGTCAAACCACAGCTATAACAGAATGACAGTCAAACCACAGCTATAACAGAATGACAGTCAAACCACAGCTATAACAGAATGACAGTCAAACCAAAGCGATAACAGAATGACAGTCAAACCACAGCTATAACAGAATGACAGTCAAACCCAGCTATAACAGAATGACAGTCAAACCACAGCTATAACAGAATGACAGTCAAACCACAGCTATAACAGAATGACAGTCAAACCACAGCTATAACATAATGACAGTCAAACCACAGCTATAACAGAATGACAGTCAAACCACAGCTATAACATAATGACAGTCAAACCACAGCTATAACATAATGACAGTCAAACCACAGCTATAACAGAATGACAGTCAAACCACAGCTATAACAGAATGACAGTCAAACCACAGCTATAACAGAATGACAGTCAAACCACAGCTATAACAGAATGACAGTCAAACCACAGCTATAACAGAATGACAGTCAACCCAGCTATAACAGAATGACAGTCAAACCACAGCTATAACAGAATGACAGTCAAACCACAGCTATAACAGAATGACAGTCAAACCCAGCTATAACAGAATGACAGTCAAACCACAGCTATAACAGAATGACAGTAAAACCACAGCTATAACAGAATGACAGTCAAACCACAGCTATAACAGAATGACAGTCAAACCACAGCTATAACAGAATCACAGTCAAACCACAGCTATAACAGAATGACAGTCAAACCACAGCTATAACAGAATGACAGTCAAACCACAGCTATAACAGAATGACAGTCAAACCACAGCTATAACAGAATGACAGTCAAACCACAGCTATAACAGAATGACAGTCAAACCCAGCTATAACATAATGACAGTCAAACCACAGCTATAACAGAATGACAGTCAAACCAAAGTGATAACAGAATGACAGTCAAACCCAGCTATAACAGAATGACAGTCAAACCACAGCTATAACAGAATGACAGTCAAACCACAGCTATAACAGAATGACAGTCAAACCCAGCTATAACAGAATGACAGTCAAACCACAGCTATAACAGAATGACAGTCAAACCACAGCTATAACAGAATGACAGTCAAACCCAGCTATAACAGAATGACAGTCAAACCACAGCTATAACAGAATGACAGTCAAACCACAGCTATAACAGAATGACAGTCAAACCACAGCTATAACAGAATGACAGTCAAACCACAGCTATAACAGAATCACAGTCAAACCACAGCTATAACAGAATGACAGTCAAACCACAGCTATAACAGAATGACAGTCAAACCACAGCTATAACAGAATGACAGTCAAACCCAGCTATAACAGAATGACAGTCAAACCAAAGTGATAACAGAATGACAGTCAAACCCAGCTATAACAGAATGACAGTCAAACCACAGCTATAACAGAATGACAGTCAAACCACAGCTATAACAGAATGACAGTCAAACCACAGCTATAACAGAATGACAGTCAAACCACAGCTATAACAGAATGACAGTCAAACCACAGCTATAACAGAATGACAGTCAAACCCAGCTATAACAGAATGACAGTCAAACCACAGCTATAACAGAATCACAGTCAAACCACAGCTATAACAGAATGACAGTCAAACCACAGCTATAACAGAATGACAGTCAAACCACAGCTATAACAGAATGACAGTCAAACCACAGCTATAACAGAATGACAGTCAAACCACAGCTATAACAGAATGACAGTCAAACCACAGCTATAACAGAATGACAGTCAAACCACAGCTATAACAGAATCACAGTCAAACCACAGCTATAACAGAATGACAGTCAAACCACAGCTATAACAGAATGACAGTCAAACCACAGCTATAACAGAATGACAGTCAAACCCAGCTATAACAGAATGACAGTCAAACCACAGCTATAACAGAATGACAGTCAAACCACAGCTATAACAGAATGACAGTCAAACCACAGCTATAACAGAATGACAGTCAAACCCAGCTATAACAGAATGACAGTCAAACCAAAGTGATAACAGAATGACAGTCAAACCCAGCTATAACAGAATGACAGTCAAACCACAGCTATAACAGAATGACAGTCAAACCACAGCTATAACAGAATGACAGTCAAACCACAGCTATAACAGAATGACAGTCAAACCACAGCTATAACAGAATGACAGTCAAACCACAGCTATAACAGAATGACAGTCAAACCACAGCTATAACAGAATGACAGTCAAACCACAGCTATAACAGAATGACAGTCAAACCACAGCTATAACAGATTGACAGTCAAACCACAGCTATAACAGAATGACAGTTAAACCCAGAGAACGTGATTTCACTTGCCAATGACATTTATTCCCCGGGGATAGTTGTTTATTCTGCTGATCTCCAGCTCGTTATGAATTAACTATCATTAGGAGCCAATTCATAGTCTGTGTCCTAAAGGGCACCCTACAGTACAGTACTTTTGACCAGGGCCCTTTTTTGGAATAGGGTGCATTTGGGAAACGGTCATGCTGGCTAGTTTAGGGTTACTTGATATCTATTTAATCTCTGTTACTGTCAACACCGACGTGTCTTCATCTCACAGTCCTACTGTGTTCTGTTGTGTTGTATTCAGTACTCTGTTCTGTTGTGTTGTATTCAGTACTCTGTTCTGTTGTGTTGTATTCAGTACTCTGTTCTGTTGTGTTGTATTCAGTACTCTGTTCTGTTGTATTCAGTACTCTGTTCTGTTGTGTTGTATTCAAGTACTCTGTTCTGTTGTGTTGTATTCAAGTACTCTGTTCTGTTGTGTTATATTCAAGTACTCTGTTCTGTTGTATTGTATTCAGTACTCTGTTCTGTTGTATTGTATTCAGTACTCTGTTCTGTTGTATTGTATTCAGTACTCTGTTCTGTTGTATTGTATTCAGTACTCTGTTCTGTTGTGTTGTATTCAAGTACTCTGTTCTGTTGTATTGTATTCAGTACTCTGTTCTGTTGTATTGTATTCAGTACTCTGTTCTGTTGTATTGTATTCAGTACTCTGTTCTGTTGTATTGTATTCAGTACTCTGTTCTGTTGTATTGTATTCAGTACTCTGTTCTGTTGTATTGTATTCAGTACTCTGTTCTGTTGTATTGTATTCAGTACTCTGTTCTGTTGTGTTGTATTGTATTCAGTACTCTGTTCTGTTGTGTTGTATTGTATTCAGTACTCTGTTCTGTTGTATTGTATTCAGTACTCTGTTCTGTTGTATTGTATTCAGTACTCTGTTCTGTTGTGTTGTATTCAGTACTCTACTCTATTCCTCTCTGACCTTACACAAAGTTACACAAAGCCAATGATATGACAAAATTTTTTGTTTTTTACTGCTCTAATTACGTTGGTAACCAGTTTATAATAGCAATAAGATTCCTTGGGGTTTTGTTATATATGTCCAATATACCACGGCTAAGTGCTGTGTCCAGGCACTCTGTGTTGCGTCGTGCCTACCAGACCTTCTCGGGCCTTATTGCTTAACTAAGCCTTATTTACAAAATGTGACTTAAATCAAAATTTATATACAAATGTCTGAGAGAGGTACTGGACAATCTGACATAAAACGTTTAATGCATAATTGTTTAAATAAAGGTTAACATCAAGTCATGTCACATGGTTGTGCAAAACACTGGGCTCTAAATCGTAGTTCCGTCTCTATTCCAGTTGTCCTATTTGCTGCAGTGGGCTCTAAATCATTGTACTGTCTCTATTCCAGTTGTCCTATTTGCTGCAGTGGGCTCTAAATCATTGTACTGTCTCTATTCCAGTTGTCCGATTTGCTGCAGTGCTTAACAATAACAACAATGGATGATCACCAGATACGTTTATAAATCAAACTACCTAATTATGAATCAAGTTGTGAACCAAAATGTAATCATAATAAAAAACCAGGGCTGTGTTGTATTACCTCAGTGGTCCTCTGTCCTTGTACAGGCAAAATAACCAATGATATTTCTGTGCTTTCGCTCTCAATGGATGTGACACCCCCGAGCTAATTGGATTTAAAGACAAGCTCGTTTGCCAAAGTTGTTTCATTACTGTTCTAGCTCGTTAGTGTAGCTGGCTATACAAGGCTTCACACAAACACACACACACACACACACACACACACACACACACACACACACACACACACACACACACACACACACACACACACACACACACACACACACACACACACACACACACACACACAGACACAGACACAGACACACACAGACTGGGATTCGTACCACTGATTGACAGTAATAGGCTGTTAAACTCATCCTGGAATGGGGTCCTAAACATTCATGTGTGATGTATCTTGGCTGACTGGTTGCCGATAGGGCTACTGACCGCTACACAAACACCTCCACATATAGATGTTAACCATGGATCAAATTAACACATTGTTATTATTATGTAAATCACTAGATCTCAATAATCAATACATCTCAAAGAAAACATTATGATTACAGTAATTGTCTAAAATTAGTGTTAATGTTTGGATTATGTTAGAGGTTAAAGGTTAAAATACAGGTCAAGGATTACTGGTTGAAATCAATATCAAGATGGAGAAAATGAAAGATCTTTGAAGTCAGATGCTGTCCAGCGTTCTGGTTATGTAATGTTTAGGGTCAGGGTAAGGATTATGGTCACAGAGTAAGGGTCCAGGTTAGGATTAGGATTATGTTTAAGGTCACAGAGTAAGGGTCCAGGTTAGGATTAGGATTATGGTCACAGAGTAAGGGTCCAGGTTAGGATTAGGATTATTTTTAAGGTCACAGATTAAGGGTCCAGGTTAGGGTTAGGATTATGTTTAAGGTCACAGGGTAAGGGTCCAGGTTAGGGTTAAGATTATGTTTAAGGTCACAGAGTAAGGGTCCAGGTTAGGATTAGGATTATGTTTAAGGTCACAGAGTAAGGGTCCAGGTTAAGGTTAGGATTATGTTTAAGGTCACAGAGTAAGGGTCCAGGTTAGGATTAGGATTATTTTTAAGGTCACAGAATAAGGGTCCAGGTTAGGATTAGGATTATGTTTAAGGTCACAGTGTAAGCGTCCAGGTTAGGGTTAGGATTATGTTTAAGGTTACAGAGTAAGGGTCCAGGTTAGGGTTAGGATTATGTTTAAGGTCACAGAGTAAAGGTTCAGGTTAGGGTTAGGATTATGTTTAAGGTTACAGAGTAAAGGTTCAGGTTAGGTAGGATTAGGATTTTGTTTAAGGTCACAGAGTAAGGGTCCAGGTTAGGATTAGTGGCACAAATCAATGGCATAATGATGGAGATTGTTTAAGTCGTTAATGTGGAAATGTCCTTAATCCAAACATTATGTTTAAAGTAATCGGTTGAGATAAGGATTAGAATCAACGTTACGTGTTAAAGGTCAAGGTTAGGATTAGCAGTTAATATCAATAGACTATCTATGTTGTAGATGTCCTGTAGAGTCGGGCTGCTTTATACCTCAACGTCACGTAAGCCCTTCGTCCTCCATCTCCTGGTACACAGCATGCAGGCCAGCCCATGTGGACACGCTGCCCCACAGGAGACTGAACCGTCTCTTTAATGTCCCTGCATCTAAAAAGGCTCCACCGTCCCTTTAATATTCCAGAATCCACAGGAGACTGAACCGTCTCTTTAATGTCCATGCATCTAAAAGGGATCCACCGTCCCTTGAATATTCCTACATCTACAAGGGCCAGACAGTGCCTTTAATGTCCACACATCTACAGGACCTTGCATTTTAATATCTCAATATCCAGTAGCTGAACCTTTTCCCTTTAATATCACCAGTAATAATCCTGATCCCATCTCTGTTCTCCTCCATGCTGGGTTGGCTATTTATTCAGACATTTTTCATCTATTGGTTTATTCATATATTTTATTTCAATATGGCTGTCTCGCTGACTGACTGTCTGGCTGACTGTCTGGCTGACTGACTGTCTGGCTGACTGGCTGACTGTCTGGCTGACTGACTGTCTGTCTGACTGGCTGACTGACTGACTGGCTGACTGTCTGGCTGACTGACTGACTGGCTGACTGGCTGACTGGCTGGCTGACTGGCTGACTGGCTGGCTGATTGGCTGACTGTCTGGCTGACTGGCTGGCTGACTGTCTGACTGACTGGCTGATTTGCTGACTGGCTGACTGACTGTCTGGCTGACTGTCTGACTGGCTGACTGACTGACTGGCTGACTGTCTGGCTGACTGACTGTCTGTCTGGCTGACTGGCTGACTGGATGTCTGACTGGCTGACTGACTGGCTGACTGGCTGACTGGCTGGCTGACTGACTGACTGACTGGCTGACTGGCTGTATGTCTGACTGACTGTCTGGCTGACTGGCTGACTGACTGGCTGACTGACTGGCTGACTGACTGACTGGCTGACTGGCTGACTGGCTGACTGTCTGGCTGACTGTCTGACTGGCTGACTGACTGACTGGCTGACTGGCTGGCTGACTGTCTGGCTGACTGTCTGTCTGACTGGCTGGCTGGCTGACTGACTGGCTGGCTGAATGACTGGCTGACTGGCTATCTGACTGCAATACAGAGCATTCAGTTGTGTCTCTCTCTCGCTAACTCTCTCTCTCTTTATTTATGTATTTATTTATCTCTCTTTCTCTCTCTCTATCTCTCTCTTTCTCTCTCACTCTCTCTCTCTGTGTCACTCTGCTGCACTTTATAAAGAGAGGTACAGTTTGTAGGAGGGAAAACATGAAAGTTAGATTTTTTTGTTGATGGATAGAAGGAACAGAAGTTGTTCACACTAGCAGCCCACACACAGACACACAGACCGGCTCACACACACACACACACACACACACACACACACACACACACACACACACACACACACACACACACACACACACACACACACACACACACAGACACACACACTCACACTCAGGCTCACATAACTTGTTATTCGCTAACAGCAGCAGTTGGTAGCACAGCGGTATCTGCTAGGGAAAGGAGGGTTTGAGGTAGTTCTGGCACAGTTACCATATAACTGACGGTTCTGGATGAAGACTGACGTGAAAATAAAATAAACGTCATAACTGTAAAAAAATAAATAATAATAATTAACAAAAAAAAAAAGAGCATTCGTGCGGTTGCCTCGGCGATAACGTTTTGTCACCTTTACAAGTGTGTTGCGTTATGGGGATACACATTTTCAGACTTGCGTCTACATGAAGGTTTTGACTGCAGTGGACTCCTGCAAGTTCCTGTAGTTTCTCTCCACCGCCTTCTTCCTGTAGCCATCGGCTGCATTGTGGGAGACTCGATAGTTAAACAATTATTAGGGTGTTTTTGTTTGAACCACGTGAACGTGACCGTATACGTGACTGAAACAGGAACCAACTTTGCCGCGATTCATCTATACAGTGGATATATAGAGTGAGTATACAGAACATTATGAACACCTGCTCTTTCCATGACGTAGACTGACCAGGTGAATCCAGGTGAACGCTATGATCCCTTATTGATGTCCACTTGTTAAATCCACTTCAATCAGTGTAGATGAATGGGAGGAGACAGGTTAAAGAAGGACTTTTAAGCCTTGAGACAATTGAGACATGGATTGTGTATGTGTACCATTCAGAGGGTGAATGGGCAAGACAAAATATTTAAGTGACTTTGAATGGGGGTATGGTAAGCAGGTGCCAGGTGCAACGGTTTGTCTCAAGGACTGCACCAATTTTGGGGTTTTCATGCTTAACAGTTTTCCATGTATATCAAGAATGGTCCACCACCCAAAGGACATCCAGCCAACTTGACACAACTGTGGAAAACATTGGCATCTTTACTGGTTGAGGTTTTTTATTTGACCTTTATTTAACTAGGCAAGTCAGTTAAGAACAAATTCTTATTTTCAATGACGGCCTACCGGGGAACAGTGGGTTACCTGCCTTGTTCAGGGGTAGAACGACAGATTTTTACCTTGTCAGCTCGGGGATTCGATCTTGCAACCTTTACGGTTACTAGTCCAACGCTCTAACCACTAGGCTACCTGACGCCCCAATGCTCTAACCACTAGGCTACCTGACGAGAGATTACCTGCTTCTCTTCTAGTTTCCATGAGAAATATTACTGTGATGAAAATTCCAGATTTTTGCATAATCAGATAGCATTCAGGTCAGACACCGCATACATACCCCACAAGACATGCCACCAGGGGTCTCTTCAGACATCCCATACATACCCCACAAGACATGCCACCAGGGGTCTCTTCAGACACCCCATACATACCCCACAATACATGCCACCAGGGGTCTCTTCAGACACCCCAGACATACCCCACAAGACATGCCACCAGGGGTCTCTTCAGACACCCCATACATACCCCACAATACATGCCACCAGGGGTCTCTTCAGACACCCCAGACATACCCCACAAGACATGCCACCAGGGGTCTCTTCACAGTCCCCAAATCCTAAACGAATATGTTGCAAACACACAGTATTATACCGAGTCATGATCACATGGAACTCCCTTCTGTCTCCAGTTACTGTGAAAACAGCAAAATGACCTTTAAAAACAAATTAAACAACATCTCATGGAACGGCAGGGATTGTGCTGCTTCTGCAACAGCTGATGGGTAAATACATAAACACATAAACATAAACACATAAACAATAACACAAACATAAACACATAACATATAACGCACAAACAAATAACACATAAACACATAAACAATAACACAAACACATAAACACAAACAATATAAACACGTAAACACATGAACAATAACACATAAACACATAAACAATAACAGAAACACATAAACACGTAAACACAAACAATAACACATAAACACATAAACACATAAACAATAACACATATGAGTTCAGTTTGTGAAGGTGCAATAGGAAGGTTAGAGACATGTTCATTTCAACATTAGAAAGAAAACCTTTTAGAAACACTGCCATATTGATCTGAGCCTTGCTGTTGTAAAAAAACAACGTTAGTGTCCGACGTTCGGCTGTCACAGATGCAACTCCCCTGTCTTCACTCCTCATCGTGTACAGTACAGTTGGTTGTTTTCTCCTTTACCACACAACCGACCGTGACCCGTGAACTCTGAACAACGGGATGAAACTTGGTTGCCCCTTGCTGAAACAAACAAGGTGTTGAGTAGTGTCACGTCCTGACCAGTTAAGGGTTATTTGTTGTTGGAGTTTGGTCAGGATGTGGCAGAGGGTATTTGTTTTATATGGTTTGGGGTGGTGGTGTAGGTAGTAGGTTGTTTTATTTATGTATTCCGGGGGTTTTGGGCACTGCTCTGTGTTTATGTATTTCTAGGTTTAGTTAGTTAGTTGTGGGTATAGGTTCTAGGTTTGTTTTCTATGTAGAGTTAATTGGGATTGGACTCCCAATTGAAGGCAGGTGTGTTGAGTTGCCTTTGATTGGGAGTCCTATATAGGAGTGTGTGTTTTTCTTTGGGGTTGTGGGTAATTGTTTCTGTTCAGTGTGTTATGCTGTAAGTACTGTTGTTATTTTCTTGTTTTGTAGTGTTCCAGTGATCTTTTTTTGAATTAAATGATGCTGAACACTAACTCTGCTGCATTTTGGTCCACTTCTACTCTCCATGACGACAGTTGTGACAAGTAGAATGGGCCTGGAAGCTCTAACCCTGGGAATTTGACTGGTTAAACTCATTGTTACAGTCGTAATGGCCGCCTGCTATTGTGATGCAATCATTTCCATGGTAATGTAGAATGTTCACTCAAATGATGTTAACTGATGTGGCCCATTTCAATGGAATGTCTTTTTTTTTTTTTTTTGTAACGTGAGTTGACTTGACCCAACAAATCACAGCACATATTGATGGGTACACTTCCTGCTTTTACTTCCTGCTTTGCGCCAATGGTTACACTCGCAATGGCCGCCAGTCCACCCATTATGCCATCATGTACTTGAATGGGGGATGCCTGTTCTATTCATTCTAGTTCTATGGCAGCACATACAGTCATGAATCGAGGAAAGGAGAAAATATGCGTAAATTATTATTTTTTTGATGCTCTTTCCAAACGGTTGTTACGGAGACCGCGGTCATTTGGCTGGCCTATTAACGTCATCCTAAATTCCTTGACCGTCACAGCCCTAGTTGGGGGTAGTCTTGACCGTCACATCCCTAGTTGGGGGTAGTCTTGACCGTCACAGTCCTAGTTGGGGGTAGTCTTGACCGTCACAGTCCTAGTTGGGGGTAGTCTTGACCGTCTCAGTCCTAGTTGGGGGTAGTCTTGACCGTCACAGTCCTAGTTGGGGGTAGTCTTGACCGTCAGAGTCCTAGTTGGGGGTAGTCTTGACCGTCAGAGTCCTAGTTGGGGGCAGTCTTGACCGTCTCAGTCCTAGTTGGGGGCAGTCTTGACCGTCACAGCCCTAGTTGGGGGCAGTCTTGACCGTCTCAGTCCTAGTTGGGGGCAGTCTTGACCGTCACAGCCCTAGTTGGGGGTAGTCTTGACCGTCACAGTCCTAGTTGGGGGTAGTCTTGACCGTCTCAGTCCTAGTTGGGGGCAGTCTTGACCGTCACATCCCTAGTTGGGGTAGTCTTGACCGTCAGAGTCCTAGTTGGGGGTAGTCTTGACCGTCAGAGTCCTAGTTGGGGGCAGTCTTGACCGTCTCAGTCCTAGTTGGGGTAGTCTTGACCGTCTCAGTCCTAGTTGGGGGTAGTCTTGACCGTCACAGTCCTAGTTGGGGGTAGTCTTGACCGTCAGAGTCCTAGTTGGGGGTAGTCTTGACCGTCACAGCCCTAGTTGGGGGCAGTCTTGACCGTCTCAGTCCTAGTTGGGGGCAGTCTTGACCGTCACAGCCCTAGTTGGGGGCAGTCTTGACCGTCTCAGTCCTAGTTGGGGGCAGTCTTGACCGTCACAGCCCTAGTTGGGGGTAGTCTTGACCGTCACAGTCCTAGTTGGGGGTAGTCTTGACCGTCACAGTCCTAGTTGGGGGTAGTCTTGACCGTCAGAGTCCTAGTTGGGGGTAGTCTTGACCGTCACAGTCCTAGTTGGGGGTAGTCTTGACCGTCACAGTCCTAGTTGGGGGTAGTCTTGACCGTCAGAGTCCTAGTTGGGGGTAGTCTTGACCGTCACAGTCCTAGTTGGGGGTAGTCTTGACCGTCACAGTCCTAGTTGGGGGTAGTCTTGACCGTCTCAGTCCTAGTTGGGGGTAGTCTTGACCGTCAGTCCTAGTTGGGGGTAGTCTTGACCGTCTCAGTCCTAGTTGGGGGTAGTCTTGACCGTCTCAGTCCTAGTTGGGGGTAGTCTTGACCGTCACAGCCCTAGTTGGGGGTAGTCTTGACCGTCACAGCCCTAGTTGGGGGTAGTCTTGACCGTCTCAGTCCTAGTTGGGGGTAGTCTTGACCGTCTCAGTCCTAGTTGGGGGTAGTCTTGACCGTCACAGTCCTAGTTGGGGGTAGTCTTGACCGTCACAGTCCTAGTTGGGGGTAGTCTTGACCGTCACAGTCCTAGTTGGGGGTAGTCTTGACCGTCTCAGCCCTAGTTGGGGGTAGTCTTGACCGTCACAGTCCTAGTTGGGGGTAGTCTTGACCGTCACAGTCCTAGTTGGGGGTAGTCTTGACCGTCTCAGTCCTAGTTGGGGGTAGTCTTGACCGTCTCAGTCCTAGTTGGGCACTTCAGTGAAACTGTGGAGGAAAAGTAGCCCTACTGTTCATTCTCAAGGCCCTCTCATCCCAGTAGTTATAATTGTCGACAAACAGTATAACTGTTTCCCAAATGGCACACTATTCCCTAAATCAGCGTTTCCCAAACTTGGTCCTTTGGACCCCAAGGGGGGTGCGCGTTTTGGCTTTTGCCCTAACACTACACAGCTGATTCAAATGATCAAAACGTGATGATTGGTTTACTATTTGAATCAGCTGTGTAGTGCTAAGGAAAGAACAACAACAAAAAACATGCACTCCTTGAGGTCAGGAAGACTGAGTTTTGGAAACTCTACTGTAAATAGTACATACACTACTTTTGACCAGAGCCCTATTGGGTCTATGTATGGTATAGGGTGGCATTTGGGACTCAGCCTGTACCGCTGAGGTCTCTCTTCAAGGTTCAATACAGATAGGAAGATAAAACTACCCCTTGTAGTTGCTCTGGTGAAAGTAGGGCACTATATAGGGAATAGGGTGCCATAGGGCTCTGTTCAAAGTAGTGCACTATATAGGGAATAGGGTGCTGTCTCCATCCAAACAAACAGTGTCTGTTAATGAACAGAGAAGAAAGGGCAGGCAGTTAGACTGAGCTGAGGTCATATAACCCTTGACCCCTAGACTTCAGGCTGATATACAGTATGTCTCCTCTAACTTTCATTACTTCAGACCAGCACGGAGACAATTGACTGCGTCTCAAATGGCACCCTATTCCCTATATATAGCACAGTACTTTTGACCAGGACCCGCGAAGGGTCCCATAGGGCTTTGTCCAAAAGTAGTGCACTATGTAGGGAATACAGTGCCATTTGGGATACAAACAAGGAGATCCTGCCCGGCGATCACAGTGCCGGCTATCTTACCATCTTTAATTTAGAAATGCAGCACGACCTGCTAGTGGGAGAGAGATGGTTATCCTGTCTGTCTGCCTGTCTGCCTGTCTGCCTGTCTGCCTGTCTGCCTGTCTGCCTGTCTGCCTGTCTGCCTGTCTGCCTGTCTGCCTGTCTGTCTGTCTGTCTGTCATGTTTCCTCCCAGGATATCAGCCTGCTGTGTTTTAATACCATCAAACTGCCTCCTTTCCTTGACTGTCTCAAATGGCACCCTATTCCCTATATAGTGCATTACTTTATGACCAGAGCCCTATGGGTCTCCCGATTGGCCCTGGTTAAAAGTAGTGCACTATATAGGGAATAGGGTGCCATTTGAGACGTAGATCCTTTTCTTTGTCTTCATGATGACCATGAAGAGGTGATAGTACTTGAGAGGTTTCCATCATATTGCTTTCACCTATTGAGACCTCTCGTGGTGTGATTGTGTGTGTGTGTTGTATTATTGTTGGTGCTGCAGTGGAAATGACAAAAGCTATTTAGGACCCTATAGGATATAGCTAACCTCCATGCCTCCATCTCTCCACCCCTCCATCCCTCTGTCCTCCCATCCCTCCATCCTTCCATCTCTCCATCTCTCATCCCTCCATCCATCCATCCCTCCATCCCTTCATCTATCCTTCCATCCATCCCTTCATCTATCCTTCCATCCCTCCATCCCTCCATCCCTCCATCTCTCCATCCCTCCTTCCATCCTTCCATCCTTCCATCCTTCCATCCTTCCATCCTTCCATCCCTCCATCCCTCCATCCCTCCATCCCTCCATCCCTCCATCCTTCCATCCTTCCATCCCTCCATCCTTCCATCCCTCCATCCCACCATCCTTCCATCTCTCCATCCCTCCATCTCTCCATCCCTCCATCCCTCCATCCTTCCATCCCTCCATCCCTCCATCCCTCCATCCCTCCATCCTTCCATCTCTCCATCTCTCCATCTCTCCATCCTTCCATCCCTCCATCCTTCCATCTCTCCATCTCTCCATCCCTCCATCCCTCCATCCACCTCCAGGAATTTTAATCCAAGATGGCGTAGCAGTCAGACGTCTTTGTCCTGTCGTGTCCCTTGTATATATCTTTTTACATCTTTTTCTTCACATATTTAAAAAAAATATTCTAAACACTCTACTGCAACCCACCTCACCCAATGTGGCGTGGATCTGTTTTTTTTCTAAAGTATTTCTATTTACTTCGGATCTGGAATCCCTCAACTGAAGCTAGCCAGCTAACTACCTACCAGCTATCAGTCAGCGAACCATTGCTAGCGGTCATCAGCTAACCTTTAGCTCGGAAAGCTCTCGCCAGTTCGAACAACGTGACTCAAACCAGAGCATAACGGACCTATTATTATTTGTAATTTTTTCCCCCAGATTCCTACCACAAACTCTGAACATTTTCATCTGGATTTTCGCAACTAGCTAACCACAATCCCTGGTGACTACTCCTGGCTAGCGTTTCCATCCCGGAGCAAGCACCAATTAGCCTGAAGCTAGCTCGGCCAGGGCTCCTGTGCTACCACCGAGCCCACTCCTGGGCTACAATATCTGGACCCCTTCTACTGCCCGTATGGGGCACAGAACCCCGCCGATCCTCTACGACTGGAATACCGACATTATCTGTCCGAGGATTCCAACAGGCCCCTCAGGCGCGACGTCCACTGAAGGCCCATTCTGCTAACCGCGACCTACTAGCTACCTAGAGCTACTTGAACCCTACTAATTCCACGACTGGTCTATCGACGTCACCACACGAAGAGGCAAAAACAGACTTACCCCCATCGCGACGTCCCCCAAAGGCTAACTTGCTAGCCCCGGTCTGTTAACTGCTAGCTTGCCTGCCCCGGTCTACTAACTGCTTGCCCCAGTCTGCCAACTGCTTGCTTGCTTGCTAACCTGGTCTGCTAGCTTGCCAGCCCGCTAACTGCTAGCTTGTTTAGGCCCGGCCTACTAACTGTTAGCTTGTTAGCATTGGCCTGCTAACTGTCTGAATCACCGTGTCCCCAGTCAGCCCAACCACTCACTGGACCCATATGTTCACTTGGCTACGCATGCCTCTCTCTAATATCAATATGCCTCATCCATTACTGTCCTGGTTAGTGATTACTGTCTAATTTCACTGTAGAGCCTCTAGCCCTGATCAATATGCCATAACCAACCATGTTGTTCCACCTCCTACATATGCGATGACATCACCTGGTTTAAACATCTCTAGAGACTATATCTCTCTCATCATTACTCAATGCCTAGGTTTACCTCCAATGTACTCACATCCTACCTTACCTTTGTCTGTACACTGTGCCTTGAATCTATGTTATCATGCCCAGAAACCTGCTCCTTTTACTCTCTGTTCCAAACGTGCTAGATGGCCAGTTCGTATACATTTACATTTTAGTCATTCAGCAGACGCTCTTATCCAGAGCGACTTACAGTAATGAATGTATACATTTCATACATTTTTTTTCTTCTCCATACTGGTCCCCCATGAATCGAACCCACAACCCTGGCGTTGCAAACACCATGCTCTACCAACTAAACCATACCCTTATCCTACTTCTCCTCTGTTCCTCTGTGGAGGTTAATCCAGGTCCTGCATTGCCTAGCTCCACTCCCACTCCCACTCCCCAGGTGCTCTCATTTGTTGACTTCTGTAACCGTAAAAGCTTTGGTTTCATGCATGTTAACATTAGAAGCCTACTCCCTAAGTTTGTTTTACTCACTGCTTTAGCACTCTCTGCCAACCCGGATGTCTTAGCCGTGTCTGAATCCTGGCTTAGGAAAACCACCAAAAACCCTGAAATCTCCATCGCTAACTATAACATTTTCTGCTAAGATAGAACTGCCAAAGGGGGCGGTGTTGCAATCTACTGCAAAGATAGCCTGCAGAGTTCTGTATTACTATCCAAGTCTGTACCCAAACAATTCAAACTTCTACTTCTTAAAATTCACCTTTCCAGAAACAAGTCTCTCACTGTTGCCGCTTGCTATAGACCTCCTTCTGCCCCCAGCTGTGCCCTCGATACCATATGTGAACTGATTGCCCCCCATCTATCTTCTGAGCTTGTGCTGCTATGTGACCTAAACTGGGACATGCTTAACACCCCAGCCATCCTACCATCTAAGCTTGATGCCCTCAATCTCACACAAATCATCAATGAACCTACCAGGTACAACCCCAAATCCGTAAACACGGGCAACCTCATAGATATCATGCTAACTAACTCGCCCTCCAAATACACCTCTGCTGTTTTCAATCAGGATCTCAGCGATCACTGCCTCATTGCCTGCATCCGTAACGGGTCTGCGGTCAAAACGACCACCCCTCATCACTGTCAAACGCTCCCTAAAACACTTCTGCGAGCAGGTCTTTCTAATCGACCTGGCCGGTGTATCCTGGAATGACATTGACCTCATCCCGTCAGTAGATGATGCCTGGCTATTCTTTAAAAGTGCCTTCCTCACCATCTTAAATAAGCATGCCCCACTCAAAAAAATGTAGAACTAAGAATAGATATAGTCCTTGGTTCACTCCAGACCTGACTGCCCTTGTCCAGCACAAAAACATCCTGTGGCGTTCTGCATTAGCATCAAATAGCCCCCGTGATATGCAACTTTTCAGGGAAGTTAGGAACAAATATACACAGGCAGTTAGAAAAGCTAAGGCTAGCTTTTTCAAACAGAAATTTGCATCCTGAAATACTAACTCAAAAAAGTTCTGGGACACTGTAAAGTCCATGGAGAATAAGAGCACCTCCTCCCAGCTGCTCACTGCTCTGATGCTAGGAAACACTGTTACCACTGATAAATCCACTATAATTGAGAATTTCAATAAGCATTTCTCTACGGCTGGCCATGCTTTCCACCTGGCTATCCCTACCCCGGTCAACTGCCCGGCACCCACCACAGCAACCCACAAAATCCCCCACCATTTCTCCTTCACCCAAATCCAGATAGCTGATGTTCTGAAAGAGCTGCAAAATCTGGACCCATACAAATCAGCCGGGCTAGACAATCTGGACCCTCTCTTTCTAAAATGATCTGCCGAATTTGTTGCAACCACTATTACTAGCCTGTTCAACCTCTCTTTCATATTATCTGAGATTCTCAAAGATTGGAAAGCTGCCGCGGTCATCCCCCTCTTCAAACGGGGTGACACTCTAGACCCAACCTGTTACAGACCTATATCTATCCTACCCTGTCTTTCTAAGGTCTTCGAAAGCCAAGTTAACAAACAAATTACCGACCATTTCGAATCCCACCGTACCTTCTCCGCTATGCAATCTGGTTTCAGAGCTGGTCAAGGGTGCACCTCAGCCACGCTCAAGGTCCTAAACGACATCATAACCGCCATCGATAAGAGACATTACTGTGCAGCCGTATTCATCGACCTGGCCAAGGCTTTCGACTCTGTCAGTCACCACATTCTTATTGGCAGACTCGACAGCCTTGGTTTCTCAAATGACTGCCTCGTCTGGTTTACCAACTACTTCTCTGATAGATTTCAGTGTGTCAAATCAGAGGGCCTGTTGTCCGGACCTCTGGCAGTCTCTATGGGGGTGCCACAGTGTTCAATTCTCGGGCCGACTCTTTTCTCTGTATACATCAATGATGTCGCTCTTGCTGCTGGTGAGTCTCTGATCCACCTCTAAGCAGACGACACCATTCTGTATACTTCTGGCCATTTGGACACTGTTTCCAAACGAGCTTCAACGCCATACAACTCTCCTTCCGTGGCCTCCAACTGCTCTTAAATGCTCGTAAAACTAAATGCATGCTATTCAATCGATCACTGCCCGCACCTGCTCGCCCGTCCAGCATCACTACTCTGGACAGCTCTGACTTAGAATATGTGGACAACTACAAATACCTGGGTTTCTGGTTAGACTGTAAACTCTCCTTCCAGACTCACATTAAGCATCTCCAATCCAAAATTAAATCTAGAATCGGCTTCCTATATCGCAACAAAGCATCTTTCACTCATGCTGCCAAACATACCCTCGTAAAAATGACTATCCTACTGATCCTCGACTTCGGTGATGTCATCTATAAAATAGCCTCCAACACTCTACTCAACAAACTGGATGCAGTCTATCACAGTGCCATCTGTTTTGTCACCAAAGCCCCATACACTACCCACCATTGCGACCTGTACGCTCTCGTTGGTTGGCCCTCGCTTCATACTCGTCGCCAAACCCACTGGCTCCAGGTTATCTACAAGTCTTTGCTAGTTAAAACCCCGCCTTATCTCAGCTCACTGGTCACCATAGCAGCACCCACCCGTAGCACGTGCTCCAGCAGGTATATCTCACTGGTCACCCCCAAAGCCAATTCCTCCTTTAGTCATCTTTCCTTCCAGTTCTCTGCTGCCAATGACTGGAACGAACTGCAAAAATCTCTGAAGCTGGAGACTCATATCTCGCTCACTAGCTTTAAGCACCAGCTGTCAGAGCAGCTCACAGATCACTGCACCTGTACATAGTCCATCTGTAAACAGCCCATCTATCTACCTACCTCATCCCCATACTGTATTTATTTATTTATTTATCTTGCTCCTTTGCACCCCAGTATCTCTACTTGCACATTCATCTTCTGCACATCTACCATTCCAGTGTTTACCATTCACATCTACCATTCCAGCTATATTGTAATTACTTCGCCACCATGGCCTATTTATTGTCTTAACTTACCTCATTTGCACACACTGTATATAGATTTTTGTGTGCTTTTGTTCTACTGTATTATTGACTGTATGTTTTGTTTATTCCATGTGTAACTCTGTGTTGTTGTATGTGTCGAATTGCTACGCTTTATCTTGGCCAGGTCGCAGTTGCAAATGAAAACTTGTTCTCAACTAGCGTACCTGGTTAAATAAAGGTGAAATAAAATAAATAAATAAAAATAGCATGTCCACTTATTGTTTGCTCTCTAGATATCGTGCTAGATATTGTCTGAGAAATCAACTGCTTAGGTTGAGGTGTTATTGGGTTGATTTGAGAGAGAGAGATCAATTACTGTCAGTAGCTTGAAGAGGAAAGAGAAAAATGTATTTATTTTTAAGAGGTGACCGTCAAGGTCATAGCAAACCCTTAATCTTACACGTCAGTCAGTCTTTCTGTCTGTAGTAGTACAACTACCTTAACTCTTACACATCAGTCTTTCTGTCTATAGCAGTACTAACACCTTAACCCTTACACATCAGTCTTTCTGTCTATAGCAGTACTAACACCTTAACCCTTACACATCAGTCTTTCTGTCTGTAGTAGTACTAATACCTTAACCCTTACACATCAGTCTTTCTGTCTGTAGTAGTACTAATACCTTAACCCTTACACATCAGTCTTTCTGTCTGTAGTAGTACTAATACCTTAACCCTTACACATCAGTCTTTCTGTCTGTAGTAGTTCTAATACCTTAACTCTTACACATCAGTCTTTCTGTCTATAGCAGTACTAACACCTTAACCCTTACACATCAGTCTTTCTGTCTGTAGTAGTACTAATACCTTAACCCTTACACATCAGTCTTTCTGTCTGTAGTAGTTCTAATACCTTAACTCTTACACATCAGTCTTTCTGTCTATAGCAGTACTAACACCTTAACCCTTACATCTTACACATCAGTCTGTCTACAGTTCCTCTAGTGTTATATGAGGCTATTATCTTTAACACTACAACCGCTAGAGAACGATGCAGAGCGTCACCTTCAACCTATCAGTACCGGCTAGAGAACGATGCAGGGCGTCACATTCAGCCTATCAGTACCGGCTAGAGAACGATGCAGAGCGTCACCTTCAGCCTATCAGTACCGGCTAGAGAACGATGCAGGGCGTCACATTCAGCCTATCAGTACCGGCTAGAGAACGATGCAGGGCGTCACCTTCAGCCTATCAGTACCAGCTAGAGAACGATGCAGGGCGTCACCTTCAGCCTATCAGTACCGGCTAGAGAACGATGCCTGGCGTCCCTTTCAGCCTATCAGTACCGGCTAGAGAACGATGCAGAGCGTCACCTTCAGCCTATCAGTACCGGCTAGAGAACGATGCAGGGCGTCACCTTCAGCCTATCAGTACCGGCTAGAGAACGATGCAGGGCGTCACATTCAGCCTATCAGTACCGGCTAGAGAACGATGCAGGGCGTCACCTTCAGCCTATCAGTACCAGCTAGAGAACGATGCCTGGCGTCTCTTTCAGCAGATGCATATCAACCTGCAAGGTGCAACAAACATAAACACCAACGCTTGATAAATAGTTAATCAACTATTATAAAGGATTAATTACATGAAGAAATATTCAGTGAAATATATCAATAAATAAATAACAACAACATTTATTTGTTTAGAGAGTCAAGGGTATGTTTTTATAATTCTACAAAGTCCTAGAAGAAACATAGGCCTTTACCCTATTTGTCGTTTTCCCTTCCAATATAAAACATTACAGTGTAATTCCTTTGATCAACTTTATTTGTAGGTTAGATTTGTAATAGAGTTAAAGTAATTAATACGATTTTTAATAAAGTAATTAATAATAAAGTAATTAATTAATAACGCCCAGTTACAGATTCTTTTGACAAAGCAGAAACCAAAAAATACAATAATAATAATATAAACAGCCAGGTCACAGGTCAAATGATTTGCTGAATTCCTAAACAAAATCACCAGTGCATAAACAATTATAAAGGATGAATTGGATAAATAAATAAAAAAATTTAATTTGAAGTTTATTACGTCACTATTTTTTTGCTTAGTCGCCAGAACAATGCTGCCACGTGAGTGCTAAATGCATGGACAGCACAGATATTCATGGTAAAAAAGGGGACATTTGGAAATAGAGCTGCACCTCTTGAATTATGACAGTTATTTGACAAAGATACGTGTCATAAAGAAGGCAGACTATGCTCTTCCAGATACTATATAGAAATCACAATGTTTTACCTGCATGTGACTCGGAAGGAGGATTTGATAAAGTCATTATCCTGCCACTGCATCTGTCAATTACAAGATGCTCCCATCTCTTCATGTACAAGATGCACCCATCTCTTCATGTACAAGATGCTCCCATCTCTTCATGTACAAGATGCTCCCATCTCTTCATGTACAAGATGCTCCCATGTCTTCATGTACAAGATGCTCCCATGTCTTCATGTACAAGATGCTCCCATCTCTTCATGTACAAGATGCTCCCATCTCTTCATGTACAAGATGCACCCATCTCTTCATGTACAAGATGCTTCCATCTCTTCATGTACAAGATGCTCCCATCTCTTCATGTACAAGATGCTCCCATCTCTTCATGTACAAGATGCACCCATCTCTTCATGTACAAGATGCTCCCATCTCTCTCTTCATGTACAAGATGCTCCCATCTCTTCATGTACAAGATGCTCCCATCTCTTCATGTACAAGATGCTCCCATCTCTTCATGTACAAGATGCTCCCATCTCTTCATGTACAAGATGCTCCCATCTCTTCATGTACAAGATGCACCCATCTCTTCATGTACAAGATGCTCCCATCTCTTCATGTACAAGATGCTCCCATCTCTTCATGTACAAGATGCTCCCATCTCTTCATGTACAAGATGCTCCCATCTCTTCATGTACAAGATGCTCCCATCTCTTCATGTACAAGATGCTCCCATCTCTTCATGTACAAGATGCTCCCATCTCTTCATGTACAAGATGCTCCCATCTCTTCATGTACAAGATGCTCCCATCTCTTCATGTACAAGATGCACCCATCTCTTCATGTACAAGATGCTTCCATCTCTTCATGTACAAGATGCTTCCATCTCTTCATGTACAAGATGCTCCCATCTCTTCATGTACAAGATGCTCCCATCTCTTCATGTACAAGATGCTTCCATCTCTTCATGTACAAGATGCTCCCATCTCTTCATGTACAAGATGCTCCCATCTCTTCATGTACAAGATGCTTCCTTCTCTTCATGTACAAGATGCTCCCATCTCTTCATGTACAATTTGACAATTGATGGGCCTAATATTGTCACTCATCAGATTGTTGTCAATGTAATCTTGTCAATAGGCTAACTCTTATGTGTGAAATGAGTTTTGGTTTAGTTTAGGTGTAGTTTTGATGGACCGGCTGTGCAGGCTGACTGGCATCGTTTGTTTCCCGCTCATCAACTTAAAGAGTCAAGGATATGTTTTGCATTATTCTAAAGGTCTACTGCAACACATAGCATGTTTTCATTTCCCTTTCAAAATGTTTGATTAGTAATAGAGTTATAGTCAATAAAACAGTCCTGGAAAAATCTTCTTTTAACAAAGTAAAACGTAAAAGAGAATGGTATCAACCCCCAAAGCACGCATGAAATGATTTGCTGCTGATAAATAGGCATAATACAAACTCATCATTACACTATTGTCTCTCTAAATTAAATCAACCTCTTCACCCTCCTTATCAGTCAGTTAGGGACTCATTTAAATTACATTGTGAAGTAAGGTGCACAATTATCACCCATTCATCCATTTGTCACATTCAGTGAGGAGAGAGAGATGCATTTGCCCCTGGCTGGGTACCAACATCCTACAGCACATTGTCTTGGAGCCTGGCTGGGTACCAACGTCCTACAGCACATAATTTTAGCGGGTTCATTTAGGAATAAGTGTGAAAGGGAAAAACAAAAAAAAACAGGTAAAATGTCATTTCTGTTTGTGATTTCAAAATTGTGACAAATGAGCAATGTAAAATACAAACATTTAGGAAAAGTCAGGGAAGGAGATGATTTTGGCAGATTTGTTTAAATTTACAAAATCAAACGTCAGCGTCCGTTGGCGGTTCTAGTGTTAAAACCTCTCTGTCTCTGACTGACTCTGGTTTCCATGGAGTTGTGTTGTCATGACAGCTATTCAGTCTCCTCTGTCAACCTACAGGTAACTGCCAAAGTAATGGAAACACTTGAGTAAATGAGGGGATACAAATCATATTGAAAGCAGGTGCTTCCACACAGGTGTGGTTCCTGAGGTAATTAAGCACCTAGCATCCCATCATGTTTAGGGTCATGTTTGAAAATGCTGGGTAGGTCATTATGTTGGCTACCATGGCTATGCCCCCATAGAATGACAATGTCCCCCATCCACATGGCACGAGAGGTCACTGAATGGTTTAATGAGCAATAAACCAACTGAGCCTTCCCTGTGGCTCAGTTGGTAGAGCACGGTGTGTGCAACACCAGGGTTGTGGGTTCGATTCCCACAGGGGTCCAGTACAAAAAGAAATGCATAAAATGAAATGTATGTATTCACTACTGTAAGTTGCTCTGGATAAGAGCATCTGATAAATGAGTAAAATGTTACAAAAAAAATGTAAATCATATGCCATGTCTGTCTCAGACTTCAACCCATTTGAAAATTTATGGGAGATTCTGGACTAGAGACAGCATTTTCCACCGCCATCAACAAAACACCAAATGATGGGATTTTTCATTGAGGAATGGTGTTGCATCCCTCCAATAGAGTTCCAGATGCTAGTAGAATCTATGCCGAGGTGCATTGAAGCTGTTCTGGCGGCTCGTGGTGGAAAAACACCCTATTAAGACACTTTATGTTGGGGTTTCCCTTATTATATACAGCTGCCTGTATATAGTTTCCTACTTTTGACCAGGACCCTATGAGAACGAGTGCACTATTTAAGTGATAATGCCTGAGAAGCCGGTGTTGTTAGGCCCAACGAGTTACAAACATATTCAAATAATGCTTGACATATTTTAATAAAAAATGTTATTTTGAGAAATTTATTTATAGTATTTCATCCTTCCATAAGATATAGTCCCGACACAAATCTAGGGTTGCTACCCTTCGTTCGTTCTATCAGTTCGGTTGCCAGAGACGTGACCCAGTCGTTCAGTATTTTTGTTCTGTATCTTTAGACGCGACCCAGTCATTCAGTCTAAATGTTCTATTGTCATACTGGCTGGCAACGTTCTTGTCCCTTGCTTGCTAGCTAGCCAACTACGGCTAATTTACAGTCAAGTCAAACAGTGCAGACAGAATAACAGCAAAGTAGCTGCATTTGCATTTGTGTAAACTGTTTTCTAGTGACATTTATTTGTTTACATCAATAACAATGAGCTAATGAGGCGTCAGAACACTGTTGTTCAGAGGAGCTAGCCAACAGCACAGCTAACAACACAATCACTTCAAACTGATGAAGCTGGAAAGACTGCAAACTAGCTTCACTTTTGTATTCATTTGACCTTTTTTTCCCCCAATTTACATGTCATTGTATATATCCATAAAAATGATATTCAGTTGATTCATGATTTCGACTGACTGAGAAACGCTGCCAGCGCCGCGACTCCCGACATGTTCATTACTGTGGGAGAGCTGGAGATTTAAATACTGAAACAATGTTGTAAATGTCAGAGAGACAGTCGGCGAGGTTTATACACATCTCCTGCTGTTGAAAACCAAACGTTAGTCTAAAAGAAATGTCGAGATAATATCTAGATTCTTTTTTACAATGGAGATCAAGTTTATAAATTGCCTGGCTGGGCTGATGAGACAGTGGATTGCAGCAGTCAGATGGAACAGAGTAAATAGGCATTTTAACATCATAGATTTAGCCGGCGGTAACTTGTGGAATAGACACCGGCTGGAATGCGGGTTTTAACCAATCAGCATTCAGGATTAGACCCACCCGTTGTATAAATAGGGAATAGGGTGATGTCTTTGATACAGATAAAGTATCACTGATGGATCCCTCAGGGGTTTATCTGCGCTTTTTACAACATCTGCCTTCAGTCCGGCCCACAGCCAAGAGACTGTAATCCGTCTAAGAGGAAGAGAGTGTTTGGATCGATAGGATTTTCATTACAGTTATGTTTTCATAGTTCAGGAGACGAGAGAGAGAGAGAGAGACAGGGTTCGGAGGGGACGGACGGACTGTGGAGCACTGATGAATGATACATTTAACGTGTGAGTCCCAAATGCATGCATACACGCGTGTGTTCGCCTGCGTGCGTGTGAGGTTAGGTATCGGGGAGACGGGGACCGTAATATACACAGCTGTCTAGTTTGTCACTGTGGATCTCAGAATATCTGTCTCAAATGGTATTCTACTCCCTATGTAGTGCACTACTTTTTACACAACACCCATACTGCCATTTGGGATGCATCCCTAAGTCTGTGAGGAGTGCCGATGCTTTGCCAAGACCAAGTACGAGAAGCTATGATCTATTTTGAAGGCTACTCTTATTAATGAATAATCCCCCATCCAGACTAGTTCTAGAGAGGGAGGTAAGCTGCTTACTGCTTCCTGTACCTAGGGCCCCAGAAGAAAAAAATATATATATTGTTTTATACCAGGTGAAATTGACTCAAAGTAGAAATTCAGTGTTGAGATCAATACTGTATTATATCTACCCTTTGTCTAAAGTCTGACGTCGTTACTAGTACAAACAGTTGCCCGTATTTGGCGTCATGAAAAGGAATCGATGTTAAGAATGTCATTGTTAAAAACCCTCTAGTACTGTACTGTTTATGGACATACGTTTCCCTTGCACTTATAAGACAATATCACCTTTTACAAAGTATTGTGTAGCCCGAAGTGCTTCAGTGGAAAGTACTTCCATCAGACTGAATCAACTGTCTTGGAAAGTTAATATATGTCTGCATCAATACCTCAACCATTCCATTATCTCAACCATTCCATTATCTCAACCATTCCATTATCTCAACCATTCCATTATCTCAACCATTCCATTATCTCAACCATTCCAATATCTCAACCATTCCATTATTTCAACCATTCCATTATCTCAACCATTCCAATATCTCAACCATTCCATTATCTCAACCATTCCAATATCTCAACCATTTCATTATCTCAACCATTCCAATATCTCAACCATTCCATTATCTCAACCATTCCAATATCTCAACCATTCCATTATCTCAACCATTCCAATATCTCAACCATTTCATTATCTCAACCATTCCAATATCTCAACCATTCCATTATCTCAACCATTCCAATATCTCAACCATTTCATTATCTCAACCATTTCATTATCTCAACCATTCCATTATCTCAACCATTCCATTATCTCAACCATTTCATTATCTCAACCATTCCATTCCATTATCTCAACCATTTCATTATCTCAACCATTCCATTATCTCAACCATTCCATTATCTCAACCATTCCATTATCTCAACCATTTCATTATCTCAACCATTCCATTCCATTATCTCAACCATTTCATTATCTCAACCATTCCATTATCTCAACCATTTCATTATCTCAACCATTCCATTATCTCAACCATTCCAATATCTCAACCATTCCAATATCTCAACCATTCCATTATCTCAACCATTCCAATATCTCAACCATTCCATTATCTCAACCATTCCATTCCATTAAAATCATAATCGGTCGACCTCTAGTAACAACAAGAGATCAACTGATCTGATGGTTTACCCTTGTGGGTTTTTCATTGCAACAGAGAGGAAGAGGCAAAACGAGAGGTATCCTTGCCTGCCTTCCCACCTTTGGGACAATGACTCCCATTGTTAGAGCGGAGACATGAGTATCTCGTGATTTTATGCATATCTCTGGTTGCAATCAAGCTTAGCTTAGTTTAGTTTAGTTTAGTTTAGCTTAGTTTAGTTTAGCTTAGTTTAGTTTAGTTTAGTTTAGTTTAGTTTAGTTTAGTTTGGTTTAGTTTAGTTTAGTTTAGTTTAGTTTAGTTTAGTTTAGTTTAGTTTAGTTTAGTTTAGTTTAGTTTAGTTTAGTTTAGTTTAGCTTAGTTTAGTTTAGCTTAGTTTAGCTTAGTTTAGTTTAGTTTAGTTTAGTTTAGTTTAGTTTAGTTTAGTTTAGCTTAGCTTAGCTTAGTTTAGTTTAGTTTAGTTTAGTTTAGTTTAGTTTAGTTTAGCTTAGTTTAGCCCGCAGGTGTGTGTAACCTCCTGTTAGTAACGTTTTTTAAAAAATCCAGCAATAACCTGCAGGAGCGAGTTAACTTCTGCCTGCTCTTTGCAATCGAGTCAATGATTCTTCCTGTGTGTTACTGATGGACTGTAGGTTATCGTTGATAGACATTTCAGTGGAAGTCGTCCCTCACTTTTCTCTTCCTCCTCTCCTCTCTCATCCCTCACTCCTCTCGTCCGAGGACAGGCAGGTGGCTGGGAGCTGATGAAATCACACCTTTTACCATTACTCTCTCTCTCTCTCTCTCTCTCTCTCACTCTCTATCTCTCTCTCTCTCGTGCTCTCGCTCTCGCTCTCTCCGTCTCCGTCTCCTTCTGTAGGAGCCCCTGAGCCATTTATTGTATATCTCTGTTTTTACCTCATACTTGACATGTGATGTCAAACATCATGATAAATGATAAAAGGCAGCAGTCATATTTTCAAAAAAAAAAATTTCTCCCACATCCACCACCTACAGTCCCGTTGGCTTTACTCAACATCAATTCTGTACAATGTAACGAAGTACAGTACACAGTTTTCCATCTACACCCAAGGTTGAGCCTAGTCAAGGTGCTATGACCACGACATACACAATATACTCACCACTCAACCATCAATACATGTATTAAGTAATACAGATATTACCTGCGGTGTAGAAACACCCTACTAGGTTAGAATATGTTCCCGGTATTTTACAAATGTTCCGTCCACATCACTTTTCTCCCGGTAACCCGTTATTATATATAAAGCATATCAATAGGCCTATATCCGGATTTAATAAGTGCTTTGATCGACAATTCAAGGCTGATGGGCCTGACCTGGGCTTGATGGGCCCTACACTAAAGACATTTTATGAGCACAAGCCCAAAAAAAGCCCAAATGACTGTGCCGTTATCAAATACAGTGCATTCGGAAAGTATTCAGACCCCTTCACTTTTTCTTAAAACATTTTCTTACGTTACAGCCTTATTCTAAAAGTGATTGAATATTTATTTTTTTCACCAATCTAATAACAATTCCCCATAATAACCAAGCAAAAACAGTTTTTTTTAGAAATGTTTGCAAATTGAAACAAATTGAAACAAATTGGAAAAAAAGTTAGCGTTAAATACCTTATTTACATAAGTATTCAGACCCTTTGCTATGAGACTCAAAATTGAGCTCAGATGTATCCTGTTTCAATTAATCATCCTTGAGATGTTTCTACAACTTGATTGGAATCCACCTGTGGTAAATTCAATTGATTGGATATGATTTGGAAAAGCACACACCTGTATATATATGGTCCCACAGTTGACAGTGCATATCAGAGCTCATGTTATAGACAGAAACCTGCTACATGGCCGACCAATACAAACTCATCTCTCGGCATGTCCAGCCCACTCGTGATCTCAGCCAATCATGGCTAGCGGAAAGGTTGCTGTCTTTTTCCATGGCTTACAGACTGGCGTACACGTTTGTTATTAAGGCACATGAAAGTTCACATGTTCCAGAAAACATTTTTAGACTTAAAAAAAACAAAACACTTTTAGATTTTTAAAGAAAAGTTTACGTTCAAATGGCGCTCCTGTCAAGTAGTGACGAGTGACATACGCATAGTTTCCTGGAACGAGTCACATCAACAGTGTATATATTTATGTAGATGTTGTAGGATTGACATGCTTCATCAGAATTAGAGGCTGAACCAACCTTCATCAGAGTTAGAGGCTGAACCAGTCTTCATCAGAGTTAGAGGCTGAACCAGCCTTCATCAGAGTTAGAGGCTGAACCATCCTTCATCAGAGTTAGAGGCTGAACCAGCCTTCATCAGAGTTAGAAGTGAACCAATCTTCATCAGAGTTAGAGGCTGAACCAATCTTCATCAGAGTTAGAGACTGAACCAGTCTTCATCAGAGTTAGAGGATGAACCAGCCTTCATCAGAGTTAGAGGCTGAACCAGACTTCATCAGAGTTAGAGGCTGAACCATCCTTCATCAGAGTTAGAGGTTGAACCAGTCTTCATCAGAGTTAGAGACTGTAACCAGACTTCATCAGAGTTAGAGGCTGAACCAGCCTTCATCAGAGTTAGAGGCTGAACCAGACTTCATCAGAGTTAGAGGCTGAACCAGACTTCATCAGAGTTAGAGGCTGAACCATCCCTCATCAGAGTTAGAGGCTGAACCAGTCTTCATCAGAGTTAGAGGCTGAACCATCCTTCATCAGAGTTAGAGGCTGAACCATCCTTCATCAGAGTTAGAGGCTGAACCAGCCACGTCATGCCAAGTGCCTTCAGAGCGCTGCTAAAGCTGAGGCCAGCAGATAAAACAACCCTGAAACAACCCTGAAGAGGGAATGATTGTGTCCGTAATCACATTTATTTACGCAGCACAGCTCCACTGGGCAGAGGAAGACTGATGTCTTATCTAGCAGGGGATAGGGGAGAGAGAGGGATGGGCTTTACATCCTTCATGCTACACACACACATACAAACTCACACACAGTAGGTGTGTGTGTGTGAGTTGTTTACTGAGGCGACAGCACTGTTTAGGAATAATGTCAGTGTCTGTCTCCTAAGCTTTTTCAGGACTATTTTTCATGGCTGTTAAATGCCAGACATCTGCTCTGACACCCCGTGACTACCAACTGAAGAGTGGAGATCAAAATACTACTGCTGCTGCTGCTGCTGCTGCTACTGCTGCTGCTGCTGCTGCTGCTACTACTGCTGCTGCTGCTGCTGCTGCTGCTGCTGCTCTCTCTGTCTCTCTCTCTCTCCATCTCTCTCCCTCTGTCTCTGTCTCTCTGTACTTCTGTCTCTCTCTCTCTGTCTTTCTCTCTCTCTCTCTGTCTCTCTGTACTTCTGTCTGTCTCTCTGTCTCTCTCTCTCTCCCTCTTTATCCCTCTGTCTCTATCGCTCTGTATTTCTGTCTGTCTCTCTCTCTCTCTCTCTCTCCCTCTCTTTCTCCCTCTGTCTCTCTCCCTCTGTCTCTCTGTACTTCTGTCTCTCTCTGTCTCTCTCTCCCCCTCTGTCTCTCTCTCCCTCTCTCTCCCTCTGTCTCTGCCGCTCTGTATTTCTGTCTGTCTCTCTCTCTCCCTCTTTCTCCCTCTGTCTCTCTCTCCCTCCCTCTGTCTCTCTCTCTCCCTCTGTCTCTGTTGCTCTGTATTTCTGTCTCTCTCTCTCTCTCTCTCTCCCTCTGTCTCTCTCTCTTTCCCTCTCTCTCCCTCTGTCTCTGTCGCTCTGTATTTCTGTCTGTCTCTCTCTCTCCCTCCTTCTTTCTCCCTCTGTTTCTCTCTCTGTACTTCTGTCTCTCTCTCTCTCTGTCTTTCTCTCTCTCTCTCTGTCTCTCTGTACTTCTGTTTGTCTCTCTCTCTCTCTCTCTAGTCTGTCTCTCTCTCTCTCTCTCTCTCTCTCTCTCTCTCTCTCTCTCTCTCTCTCTCTCTCTCTCTCTCTCTCTCTCTCTCTGCCTGGGAGACATGTTGTTCAGCAGGATCTTCTTTCTTCTGGAGCCAGGAAGGAACCCACCGGACACAGTGATTAAATCAACATTCAAATCAAATCACTTTTAATTGTCACATGCGCCGAATACAACAGGTATAGACTTTACCATGAAATGCTTACTTACGAGCCCTTTCCTAACAGTGCAGAGTTAAAAAGTAATTCAATTAAATATAAATTAGTCACACAACAGATAACAATAAGGAGGCTATGAGGATTTGGGACCAGGATTAGGGTGTGGTCCGGGGATTAGGGTGTGGTCTGGGGATTAGGGTGTGGTCTGGGGATTAGGGTGTGGTTCGGGGATTAGGGTGTGGTCTGGGGATTAGGGTGTGGTCTGGGGATTAGGGTGTGGTCTGGGGATTAGGGTGTGGTTTGGGGATTAGGGTGTGGTCTGGGGATTAGGGTGTGGTCTGGGGATTAGGGTGTGGTCTGGGGATTAGGGTGTGGTTTGGGGATTAGGGTGTGGTTTGGGGATTAGGGTGTGGTCTGGGGATTAGGGTGTGGTCTGGGGATTAGGGTGTGGTCTGGGGATTAGGGTGTGCTCTGGGGATTAGGGTGTGCTCTGGGGATTAGGGTGTGGTCTGGGGATTAGGGTGTGGTCTGGGGATTAGGGTGTGGTCTGGGGATTAGGGTGTGGTCTGGGGATTAGGGTGTGGTCCGGGGATTAGGGTGTGGTTCGGGGATTAGGGTGTGCTCTGGGGATTAGGGTGTGGTCTGGGGATTAGGGTGTGGTCTGGGGATTAGGGTGTGGTCTGGGGATTAGGGTGTGCTCTGGGGATTAGGGTGTGGTCTGGGGATTAGGGTGTGGTCTGGGGATTAGGGTGTGCTCTGGGGATTAGGGTGTGCTCTGGGGATTAGGGTGTGCTCTGGGGATTAGGGTGTGCTCTGGGGATTAGGGTGTGGTCTGGGGATTAGGGTGTGGTTCGGGGATTAGGGTGTGGTCTGGGGATTAGGCTGTGGTCTGGGGATTAGGGTGTGGTTCGGGGATTAGGGTGTGGTCTGGGGATTAGGGTGTGGTCTGGGGATTAGGGTGTGGTTTGGGGATTAGGGTGTGGTCTGGGGATTAGGGTGGGGATTAGGGTGTGGTCTGGGGATTAGGGTGTGGTTCGGGGATTAGGGTGTGGTCTGGGGATTAGGCTGTGGTCTGGGGATTAGGGTGTGGTTCGGGGATTAGGGTGTGGTCTGGGGATTAGGGTGTGGTCTGGGGATTAGGGTGTGGTTTGGGGATTAGGGTGTGGTCTGGGGATTAGGGTGGGGATTAGGGTGTGGTCTGGGGATTAGGGTGTGGTCTGGGGATTAGGGTGTGGTCTGGGGATTAGGGTGTGGTCTGGGGATTAGGGTGTGGTCTGGGGATTAGGGTGTGGTCTGGGGATTAGGGTGTGGTCTGGGGATTAGGGTGTGGTCCGGGGATTAGGGTGTGGTCCGGGGATTGGGGTGTGGTCTGGGGATTAGGGTGTGGTCCAGAGGAAGCAGAAGTTTTGGTCCAAATGGAGGTTAGCTGTTCTGATATCCAGAAGCTGTTTTCTGGTCAAATGATGGCTGAGAAATTATGTACAAAATGTTTTTTAGATCAGCGTAAAAAAACACACACAAAGTATCAGAATTAGTCAAACACCAGTCAAAATGGAGGAATATAGGTTGAATTGACATCTTGTCACGTTCGTTGTAGGGAGTGGACCAAATGTGTAAACTCATCTTCTTTATTCGAAGGAACGTGAACACAAAACAAAACAAAATAACAAACAAAGACGACGAAGACAGTCCTGTAAGGCTCAACGCTAAACACGGAACAACTACCCACAAATCCCAATGAAAAAACACCCCTATTAAATAGGACCTTCAATTAGAGGCAACGAGGAACAGCTGCCTCCAATTGAAGGTCAACCCAATAAACCAGACATAGAAATAGAAAAACTAGAACGAACATAGAAATACACTTACATAGAACATTAACCCAAAAAATACCGAAACACACTAAACAAACACCCCTGCCACGCCCTGACCAAACTACAATAACAAACAACCCCTTTTACTGGTCAGGACGTGACACATCTGTCCCCAGCGGGTAAACAGGAAGACGTAAGTAAACCATTTTCACAAAGTGACTCAGAGTAACAATGGTAAAATCGGTTTGGTTTGGCCTTTTAGATTATAATAATTGGACAGGAGGGGGGACCTGATCTGAGATCAACACTCTTACAACGAGACTTTGTGGATACGGGCCAAGATACAACAAAACAGCATGTACTGCAATATGATTTTCTGTCCCAAACCTTAACGTAGGCAACACAAATACCAAGGTGGCCATTTCATCAATTAGCTTAAGAGGAAGCAATAGCCTTCAGTGACATATATATATATATTCATCAACTGCTTAATAAAAAGGCCTTTTTTTATCGCCTACATGTATTATGCATAGACTAAATTAGATCGTGAGCTAATGGCGTATTTTAATGTGGTTTGAGGTACAGCAAGGCACACTTACAGTCTCTTAATAGACTATTGTAACATTCATTGGGTACTATAGTCATCAAGCTAGGGTCATTTCAGTTCTACACGGCAGAAGAGTTAGCTATCTCGTTATCCAATATCCAGCGTCTGTCGTGATGTTATTGACACTGCCTGTGTGACGTCGGGACTTATAGTGGAAAAGATGCCAGGTCTTTAAATAGACCAGCCAGAAAGGTGTATAGAGCTGAAAACAAACCTGGGCCTACTTAGTGTCCCTAATGGTACCCTGCTCCCTATATAGTGTCCCTAATGGTACCCTGCTCCCTACTTAGTGTCCCTAATGGTACCCTGCTCCCTACCTAGTGTCCCTAATGGTACCCTGCTCCCTACTTAGTGTCCCTAATGGTACCCTGCTCCCTATATAGTGTCCCTTATGGTACCCTGCTCCCTATATAGTGTCCCTAATGGTACCCTGCTCCCTACTTAGTGTCCCTAATGGTACCCTGCTCCCTACTTAGTGTCCCTAATGGTACCCTGCTCCCTACTTAGTGTCCCTAATGGTACCCTGCTCCCTATATAGTGTCCCTAATGGTACCCTGCTCCCTATATAGTGTCCCTAATGGTACCCTGCTCCCTATATAGTGCACTACTTTTAACCAGAGCGTTATGGGCCCAAATGCGCTACATAGGGAATATGGTGCCATTTGCTACGCGCCCCTAGTGTGAGAGCAGTCAGAGTTAGTGTCTCAGTCTGTCAGAAAGTGACACAGTTGTCCTATGCTGACAGCAGCTGCCTGTGAAGATAACAACGAGCACCTTTTACTCTCTTTCCATCTCTTCTCCTCTCGTCTCTTCTTTTCTCTCTTTCCCCTTTTCCCCCTCTTTTCAATTCTTCTCTCTTTTCATCTCTTCTCCTCTCTTCTTCTCCTCTTTCCTCTTCATATCTTCCCCTCACTTCCCCTCTCTTCCCCTCTTTACTCCTATCTTCTTCTCTCTTCTCCTGTCTTCTTTATTTTCCTGTTTCCTCTCTTGTCCTCTCTTCCCCTCTTCTCTTCTCCTCCTCTCTTCTCCACTCTTCTCCACTTGTCCTCTCTTCTCCTCTCTCATCTCTTCTCCTCTCTTCCCCAGTCTTTCCTCTCATGTCTCTTTCTTCTCTCGTTCCTCTCTTTCCCTAACACAAAGCACACTCTGTCAGACTGGCAGCTACCTCTCACATTGTCATGGAAACAAAAGACTCTGACTTGTTATTGTGCTGAATTCTTCAGGTAGAAACTAAAACAGCCAGATCTGAGGGAGACATATCTAACCCTCCTTCTTCTTGTTCTCCTCCCCCTCCCCTCATCCTCCTGCCTCCTCCTTTCCCCCTCCTCCTCCCTCACCTCCTCACCCATCCTCCTCCTCCTCCTCCCCTCATCCTCCTGCCTCCTCCTTTCCCCATCCTCCTCCTCCTCCTCCCCTCACCCATCCTCCTCCTCCTCCTCCCCTCATCCTCCTGCCTCCTCCTTTCCCCCTCCTCCTCCCTCACCTCCTCACCTCCTCACCCATCCTCCTCCTCCTCCTCCCCTCATCCTCCTGCCTCCTCCTTTCCCCCTCCCCTCATCCTCCTGCCTCCTCCTTTCCCCATCCCCCCCTCCTCCTCCTCCCCTCATCCTCCTGCCTCCTCCTTTCCCCATCCCCTCCTCCTCCCTCCCCTCCTCCTCCCTCACCTCCTCACCTCCTCCCTCACCTCCCCATCCCCTCCTCCTCCTCCTCCCTCACCTCCCCCTCCCCTCCTCCTCCCTCACCTCCTCACCCATCCTCTCTCGTTCTGTCCCAACCTACACAGGTTTTAATACTACAAAACGCTACAGAACACAACACAACTTTAGTCAGAATCAGTATGCAATAAACTCTGAGTTTTGGAATGCAGATTTGTAAAAGTACTCAGAGTCTTTAAGAAAATCCAACATTATGATAGGGGTTAGAGGGGGATAAATCAGTGAAATTGCAGACAGATATTAAACACGTTTAATGGACCCACAGAAAGAGAGTGAAAAACAACCTTGGTTACCTTCCGGCAGCAATATAACATTCATGAGTTGGATTTAACCGGGACTCCCTCTAATCCTTGAGAAGACAGAGTATTGTCAGACTGCACTCATTTAGCATAAATCTCTCTCCTCTCTCTCTTTCTCCTCTCTCTGTCTCCTCTCTCTGTCTCCTCTCTCTCTCTCTCTCTCCTCTCTCTCTCTCTCTCTGTCTCCTCTCTCTTTCTCCTCTCTCTGTCTCCTCTCTCTCTCTTTCTTCTCTTTCTTCTTGTATACCTCCACTGGTCTTTTCTATCTAACCTGATCCAACTTGTCCAAAACAGAAAGTTATTTGGTGATGCTGTATTTGTATTTAAAAAGAAAATTAAAAAAAAAAATAATAATAATAATGTTAGGTGTGAATCTGAAAGACAGAAAATTACAGCTGAGTGGTGTTGATGGGTATTACCGGCAAAGATGCTATATTCATATCAACATACAAACTGTAGAGACATGGAGGAACGGGCTTATATCAGGAAGTAGGAAGTACAACTTAAATCAGACCTATAGACATGGAGGAACGGGCTTATATCAGGAAGTAGGAAGTACATCTTTAAATCAGACCTATAGACATGGAGGAACTGGCTTATATCAGGAAGTAGGAAGTACAACTTTAAATCAGAGCTATAGACATGGAGGAACTGGCTTATATCAGGAAGTAGGAAGTACATATTTAAATCAGAGCTATTGAAAAGTAGAAATAGTAGAAACTCTTGCCTTGTTCCACGGACCAGCGTGAAAGTTGAAGACATTTCCCCATTGCTCTAGATGACATAAAAGAAAAGTCAAATTATTACCAGCGACTTGTAGCTCTGTGTAACTCTATTAATTGTACAATTTTTTTTCTAGGTGAAATAGCTGTCTGTCTGTTTAATGAATCAAGCCATCTGGCCATGTGAAATAGTCTTGGCATGTCAATCTGATAATTAGGCCAGGTAAAATAGCTGTCAGTCTAATGTGTGTCCTGTATGGCACCCTTTTCCCTATGTAGTGCACCCATAGGGCTCTGGTCAAACGTAGTGCACTTTACAGGAAATAGGGTACCATTTTAGACGCAGCTTTTGACGTGCTGTGAGTCATGAATTGTGTGAATAGGAGGCTAATAAGCAGCATATTTTAATCAACTGAAAGATCAGGAGCCACTCTCTCTCTCTCTGGTCTCTCTCTCTCTCCCTGTCGCTCTCTCTGTCTCTCTCTGTCTCATCTCTCTCTGTCTCTCTCTCTCTCTGTCTCTCT